>NC_090757.1:81072229-81079729 GCF_036898095.1 Palaemon carinicauda
GAAAAATATTAGTTTTCCATTTCTTGTTTTTCGGTGCACCCTATAGCGAAAGTTATTTCGTTTTCCTCATCATGTGGTGTTCGGGTCCATATCAACACAATGACGATTTTGAAACTTAATTCTTCCCTCTTAGTAACGATTGTTAAGTACAGTATGTTTTGTTGATTTACAATACCAAGAGTTCGGTTTATACCATTATCCGTAACTAAACAACTTAACCATTGCACCAATATATGGGTACAGTATTAGAAACTTGGTTTGACTTTGTACAGGGTTTACTATAGTCCTAATTCATGTATGTAGAGGTGTCTTGTACGTGAAGGTAAATGAACTCAATATTCATGAGTATTCCACAAAAACCAATGTCTCAGCTTGTTATTGTACATGATTGCATTTTGGTAGCGAAGGGAGTTTAGTTGCCTGTGGGCGCTCGAGTTGACAAGTCCCTCACCTTAGAGGGTAGTTGTGTACAGTGTACTTACGAACGAACCTTTTGTAATAAATGAAGAAAACCCATATTCCGACGTCTCATTATCCGTCTACATGGGTCATATTGGTGTCAGGTGTGGGGTGATTTCTATATATATATATATATATATATATATATATATATATATTGTGTTGCATTTCTGTTTAGTACATGCCATGCCTATTCCGGGTCGGAGTGTCCTCCATATATCATAGACTAGTGAGGGCGAGTGCGCACCTCCTCCCAGAGTGAGGAGCTAAGTGGGGGGGGGGAGTAATGTACTAATTCATGTATGTAGAGGTGTCTTGTACGTCAAGGTAAATGAACTCAATATTCATGAGTATTCCACAAAAACCTATGTCTCAGCATGTTATTGTACATGATTGCATTTTGGTAGCTAAGGAAAGGAAGTTTATTTGCCTGTGGGCTCTTGAGGAAAAGGTAACAGAGGAAGGGGGAGACGAGGGAGTTCGATGCCCCCCCCTCCCCCTCATGACATCACAAGCAGTAGCCGAGGAAGCAGTGACGACAGATGTGATTGAGCAGGCACTGGGACCTCCATTGGTACCCCCGACCTCACCCCCGCAGCACTTGGGAACAGCGGCATTGCAGCTGAGGTCATTCTCATCTAACCCACTACAGTCGGCGACATCCATCATTTTTGACACACAAGGAGGAATTAAACTACACATAAACCATACAACAATCGTCAAATTCAAGGTTGGGTCTATGTAGTTTACACATGATTTTTTTGTCTTGCCCACCTTGGGAATTCCAGAAATCGAGGCTATATTAGGAATTGATTTTATCCCTAGTAATCAAATTTGCATTTTTGGAGGAAAAGATACAATAAGAGTAAAAGCAGTAGGGTACATTTTGCCGATAGAAAGTCATGAGCAGGTAAGTGTGTGTGTTAGCTCGGAGAGACATGTAACTAAGGTAACAGCTGTAGCTGAGAGAGGAGAAGTGTTGTCTCCCCAGACCCTTATGAGCATATCAGTGACCCCGTGTCGCCCTCTTGCGGAAGGAACCAAGGTCGTTGTTAAACCCCATGACAATTGGGCCCATATGATATTAGAGGGCTTGACAGAAATAAAAGAGAACAGAGCTGATATAACGAGGGTTAATTTGTCAAATAAAAGAGTTGTTTTAGGAAGTGATTCTGTGTGTGAATTAGAGCTATGTGAAATTGCTGATAATGGGATGTTGGGAGCCACAACTCCAGCCCGCACAGACAAACGCATTCAGAATTTGATTATGCAAGTGGGAAAATTATGTCCATCAGAATATCACCCTGTAGTTAGTGACATTGTCAATAATTAATCCGATGTAATTGCAATTGGAGATGAGCCACCCGGGAGGATTGATCGATTTCCCTTTAGCATTGAAACTGGGCAGGCGGAGCCGATCAGGTCAAGGCCTTATAAGGTACCCATTCATTTCCAGGGAGAGATAGGAAGGGAAATTAATAAATTAAGGGAACAAGGGATAATCAAGGAGAGTGAATCCCCCTGGGCTTCTCCAATTGTAGCTGTTATGAAAAAGGATGGCTCGGTAAGATTGTGTATTGTTTATTTAGATGATATAATTACAGGGAAAACGGTCAAAGAACATAATAATATTCGTAAAGTTTTTAGAAGCATTGCGACGTAGTGGTATGAAAATAAATTTGTCAAAGTGCAAATTTTTCTGTAAACAGGTCGAATTTATAGGTCACATAATAACCCCAGAAGGTATCCAACCTTTCCCCAGTAAATCCACGTTAACTCTTAAGGAGGAAGCTGGGTTCCTAGGGCTTGCTGGGTATAACCGTAAATTCATAAGAGGTTTTGGAGAGATAGCGAGACCCTTAGATTGAGTTGCAAAGTGATCATCGCCCTTTACGTGATTTGTATTATAAAAATGATTTGACCTCTCGACAAGCGAGATGGATTGAGAGATTATTAGAGTTTTCACCACATAGAAGGGTTATCCCTTAGTTTCACTAGTGCTAAATGGCCTCATAGGCCCTAGTTCCGGGCCATTAGCCCAAATCCATAAATCCAATCCAATCCAGTCGAATTCTCTTTATCAGTTATCATCCTTCAACAATTATAATTGCTATATAAACTTGCTAATAGGTATTGAAATTATTATTATTATTATTATTATTATTATTATTATTATTAAATATTTAATTAGTAAGAAAACTCAATTCTGCTCATAAAATCTTAATTGCTGACTGCAATCATATGGTCTTGTACAGTATAATACAGTTTTGAAGCTCTGGTCTTCAACCTTTTTCAAGTTATTCAAAAGCAAAGCCATAAAGTATAATTGGCGATACTGTTGGCAATAGCAAAACTTTGCCATAGATATTTAGGGACAAATTTTGATCTGTGGTAAAATGTATTGAATGAATACTAAATTAATTAAGAATAACAAGGGATTTAGCCATTTGTTTTTATTAAACATTTACAGATCACTTTTTTTATAAAGGGGTTAAGTCGCATCAAAATATTACAGAAACCTCATTCAATTTCTTGCCTTGTTATAGCTTCAATTATCGCTAATTTTCATTCAGTAAGATTATGATTATTTTACCCCTACATTACCATTTGATACCTGTCCTTTTATTTACTTCTGAGTCAGCAAATGTATTTACCTTTCTCCGTGTATTGCTTCTAATTTGGAGTTCTCATAGCTATAAAAATGTAAAAGTAATAATGTTACAAGCAGGGTTAAAGGCCATTGAGGGTCAATATCTGAAATCCAGCCAAGTTGTGGTTATTTCCCCTTGATACATTTTTTAAAAGGGTAGCTTTGTGAAAGGGTTCGTTTCATGTGGACTTCCAGGGAATGTACTCCTCTTTTTTTGGTTTATTTCAAGGTGTTGGTTATTCATTGCAATGTAGATAGGAGGTTACGAGGAATTGTAGCAAATGTAAGTAGTAGGTTGGCCAAGGCACCAGCCATCTGTTGGTATTCTACTGCTAGAGAGTTATTGGGCCCTTTGACTGGTCAGATATTACTAGATTGGAGCCCTCTCTCTGGTTACCGTTCACTTTCCCTTTGCCTACACATACACCGAATAGTCTGGCCTATTCTTTACAGATTCTCCTCTGTCCTCATTCACCTGACAAAACAGTTCTTCTTCACCCAAGGGGTTAACTACTGCACTGTAATTGTCCAGCGGCTACTTTCCTCTTGGTAAGGGTAGAAGAGACTCTTTAGCTATGGTAAGCAGCTCTTTAGAAGGACACTCCAAAATCAAACCATTGTTCTCTAGTCTTGGGTAGTGTCATAGCCTCTGTACCCTGGTCTTCCACTGTCTTCATTTAGAGTTCTCTTGCTTGAGGGTACACTCGGGCCCACTATTTTATCTCGTTTCTCTTCCTCTTGTTATGTTAAAGTTTTCATAGTTTATAAAGGAAATATTTATTTAAATGTCATTGTTCTTGAAATATATTATTTTTCCTTGTTTCCTTTCCTCACTGGGCTATATTCCCTGTTGGGGCCCCTGGGCTTATAGCATCTTGCTTTTCCAACTAGGGTTGTAGCTTAGCAAGTAATAATAACAATAATAATAATAATAATAATAATAGTAAAAGGGGTTGGCTGCTGCACAGTAGTTGTTCAGTGGCTGCTTTCCTCTTGATAAGGGTAGAAGAAATTCTTTACCTATGGTAAGCAGCTCCTCTAGGAGAAGGACACTCCAAAATCAAACAATGTTCTCTAGGCATGGTTGGTGTCATAGCCTCTGTACCATGGTCTTCCACTGCCTTGTGTTAGAGATGCCTTGCTTGAGGGTACAGTGGGGGACACTGTTCTCACTTGTTTCTCTTCCTCTTGTTATATTGAAGTTTTTATATTTTATATATGAAGGATTTGTTTTGATGATGTTATTGGTCCTAAACTTCTTTTATAGTTTATTTCCTTGTTTCCTTTCCTCAATGGGCTATATTCCCTGTTGGAGCCCTTGGACTTACAGCATCCTGCATTTCCAAATAGAGTTGTAGCTTAGCAAGTAATAACAATAATAATAATAATAATAATAATAATAATAATAATTGGATCAGGAGCTTCAATTGTCGGGTTGTTGTTTGAAGATTTTTTTCCATTCGCAATCACTGGTTTGATTGTTAAATATTGTTGAGCAGGAAACTTAATGGTTTGTTAGTAGGAGTCTATCCTCCTTCAGAACATAATATTCCGAATTTCACAATACAGTCATAGATTACAACAGCGAAGGGCTGACCTATTGTTCTCAAGTGTGATTGTTGCTTGCTGATGATATGTATTAGTGAATGAGTTTGCAGTATGAAAAAGTTGAAAGCAAATGTATAGAAAATGGTTATGGCAGTAAATGGAAAATTTGAAGATAGAAGAGTGACCAATGATATACAATGCTGGGTGTAGAATGATAGTAATTGATTTGTGAGTCAATATAACGTGGGTGAAGAGTTTAATTACATAAAATTGTAACAAAGAACGTAGGTGGGCGGATCCAAAAGATTAAAAAGGGATTTAGAGTTTGCCAGCAAGCTCAAGTGTTATTTATGAAACTAGTTGTATGCTAACTCCCTTTTGGAAGTACTTGATAAAGAAACTGATTGAAGTTGCAGAGGTTGAATTTCCTTCATATACTTACTTACTTTACTTTGACGCCTGCTTTTCCGGTACCATACAGCAGGGGAACCCCACTCTTTACAGGACTTACATTGTCGTTATATCTTGTTTGTTCAGAGTATTCAACATTTCATATCACGAATTGCTCATTTACTGTTAAATCGTCACTGTCATAGACTCACGGAATAAGAAAGTCTTCAGTTTCTTCTTGAAAGCCTTGATGTCTTCAAGCATTTGAATGTCTCATGGGAGCTTATTGTATAGTCTCGGGGCCGCATATCTAAAGGCTCTGGAGCCTACAGTAGACATATACAGTATCTAGGTTCCAATAGTTTGAAACCATCTGTAACTATTCTCATGTCGACACAATTTGTTAGCTGTGCAATATGTAGCAGTTCTGATAACTTGGTGGATTATTGTACATATTTTAAATTCAATTCTCGCTTTAATCGGTACCCAGTGTAAATCAATTAGTATAGGGGTGATCCTTTTGCTAGGTGGGACACCTTTTATCAGTCTTGCTCCTCTGTTTATTATGTTTAGTAATTTCTCAAGTTGTACTTTTGGTAAAGTCTATTAGGAGTTGCAGTAGTTAATCCTGGTAGTAACACAGTTTATCTCGAGTTTCTTTACAGAATTTTCATCAAGGTACTTTTATATAAAAGCAATATTTCTTAGATGATAACCAGCAGTTTTTACTACTTTATTTATTTGGGCGTTGAGAAACTAAGTTACACCCAAGAAATACATGTAGATTACGAACTGTACTAGATATCGGCACTGCGTCATTATTTATGTTCATTTGAATATCACCCAAGCTTCTCACGCTACATCACATTCTAAGTAGACATCTCTTAAGAAATGAATCATAACCAGAGAGAGGGATCCAATGTAGTACTGTGGGGCCAATCAGAGGACCCATTAACGCTCTAGCGATAATAGCCCAACAGGTGGCTAGTACTTTGGCCAACCTACTACCTAGTGTAACAAAATTAAAGAAAGATTTTATGATTTAGGTATATGATATGGAATTTACCAACACAATGCATTCATATGCAAAGAGATAGACAAGCTTCATAAGTTGTGATTTCTCTAAGCAGACCTGACTGTAGTGAAAAGTTATTTCTAATAAATTATATATCTCATTTTTTATGTCTGTGTGATATTAATCTATCTGATCTGCTCTATCATACACATGAATGTATATCATCATCATCATCATCATCTCGGTTAGATTTCACCAGACTCTATCTTGAGAGTTTAGTTCAATACTTCTCCAATCATCATTTACTTCACAGTTCATAGTCCTCAACCATGTAGGCCTTGGTCTTCCAACTATTCTAGTGCCTTGTCTAGCTCCCCCATGTTTCTGATTCATACATACATTAACAGTGGCCCTTTTGCTGTGCTTATATATCCTGATGTTTAGCTTGATTGGCATTTTGTTATCACATACCACTTTCTCTACCTACCTTCACTTCCCACAACCTACTTTTATCCTCTATTCAGCTTCTGCTTCACACACTCCCTCCTGACTTTTATCCTCTATTCAGCTTCTGCCTCACACCCTCCTTCCTGGCTTTTAGTAGATCTTTAGTATCTAAATTGTTTCTGATCCATACATTAACACTGGTTTTATTACTGTAGCTTATATATCTTGAAATTTAGCTTGATTGGCATTATTTTATCACATACACCTTCCTCTACCTCCTTGCACTTCCCTCAACCTGCTTTTATCCTATATTCACCTTCTGTTTCCCACCCTCACTCCTGACTTTTAGTAGATCCTAAGTATCGAAATTGTTCCACCTGTGTTATAAAAGAGCCTCTATTTACATGTAAGGCTAGCTATCTTGTCCCCACTCTCCTTACTGCTCACCATAATCTCAGTCTTATCCACATTTACTCTCAACCACCCTTCTCCAAAGTCTCCTGCCACTGTAAAACCCTTCTCTGTATATGCATCATCGGCATATGCAGATGTTGCTACTCTCTTTGCATCAATTCCATCCCCTGAATGTAGATCTTGGGTTGGTGAATCCCTTAATAGAGATTTAGCTAAAATTAGTGCATGGTGCAAATTATGGGGTATGAAGTTGAATCCTAACAAAACTCAAAGTATGATTGTAAGCAGGTCAAGGACGGTGGCTCCTCAACATCTGGATCTCAGTATTGATAATGTTTATTCAAATTTGTGTGACTAGTTTAAAATTTTAGGTGTAATTCTCGACAGCAAATTTACTTTTGAGAAACACATTAGGTCTGTATCTTCTTCAATTGCACAAAAAATTGGCTTATTGAGAAAGTCTTTCAAGATTTTTGGTGATCAATCTATTCTGAAGAAGTGTTTTAATTCTTTCATTCTACCTTGTTTTGAGTATTGTTCTCCTGTCTGGTCTCCAGCTGCTGATTCACATCTTAAT
>NC_090757.1:81082229-81094729 GCF_036898095.1 Palaemon carinicauda
ATATATATATATATATATATATATATACATTTGTATATATATACATATGTATATATATACATATGTATATATATATATATATATATATATATATATATATATATATATATATATATATATATATATAAAGGTTTCTCTACTACTCAAGCAGTAGACTAGGAATAATGCTTCCTGAACATGATATATTTTGCATGATTGTCTCACATTTGCGTCAGTATTTAGCTGGTTGTCTCTCTTTTACATTGGCGTTTAATCCTAAGAAGTGCCACGTGATTTTTCATAAGCATTTTAGGGCCTAGTCGAAACTCCTCTTGGATAAAACTCCTTTTGGATAAAAAAAGGTGGTAAGCAAGGTAAAGGTAGGTATATTGCGTATTATATGGCGATTAGGATTTGCCAATGTGCATTTAATTTATTTTATGTTGGTGTCTCAGACGTGAATAGAGAGAGGTTTGCATATTTTGATAATACATTTATACATCGTACATCCAATTAACATTACTTCTGCAAGAAAGTAAAATTAAAATAACATTTTCAAAATTAGGATAATTCCATATTTTCGATATGACACGAGGAAAATTTCTTTGTTTCCCAACTTAGTAAACGACTCATTGCACAGGATATGAATTCTGAGGAAATATGTATAACTTACTCTCAAAATTCCTCAGCCGCTCGTTGATAATCTACTGCTAGAGATTTATTTTGTCCATTGACTGGCCAGGCAGACCTACATTGGATCTCTCTTTCTGGGCTATTCTTTCCACATTCTCCTCTGTCTTTATACACCTGACAATTCTTCTTCGCACAAGGGGAGTGGCTGCTTTTCTCTTGCTTGAGGGTACACTTGGGTGCACTATTCAATTTTATTTCCATTCCTTTTGTATTCAAGTTTTTATAGTTTAGATAGGACCAATTTATTTTAATGTTACTGTTTTTAAGATATTGCAATTTATTTATCCATTTCTTCTCTAGTAGTTAATTTATTCCCCTTATTTGCTTTCCTCCCTTGGGTATTTTTTCCCCTGTTGGAGCCCTTGAGCTTGATAGGATCCTGCCTTTCCAACTAGGGCTGTAGCTTAGCTAGTAATAATTGTTCTAATGTTAATATCATTTTTTTTTCTTTCTTTTTTTGTCAGAAAAATTCTGCCTAATTTCGTATGTTGAAATTACCCATTTTAAATCATTCTTTTTTGTTATTTATATTTGGCATTTGTATGAGATTCAAGTTTGTCATTAGCTATTTTCTCGAATTAGCTTATATTATATTTATTAGTATTAATGCTATCAAAGTGTTTCACGTTATATTGAAGTGATTGTAATGGTACATATTTTGAGAATCTCTCTCTCTCTCTCTCTCTCTCTCTCTCTCTCTCTCTCTCTCTCTCTCTCTCTCTCTCTCGAAAAAGAAGAAGAGTAGGAGATAACCCCACACTTTCATAAAATGTCCCTAAAGACAGCCAATGATAGAAAGGCACCACAAGGATGGAAACTAGGCAATGTTCCCCCAATTCACAAGAAGCGACACAAAGAAGAACCTGGCAACTCCAGAACTGTGTCTCAACTTCAGTGCCTTGCAAAATTTCTTAATCAATTATGGTAGATTCATAGTAGAACATGTATATAAAAAAAATCTGATAGAAAGCCAACATGGTTTTAGACAAAAGAGGTCATATGTGACAAATCTTCTGGAATTTGTCCACATGTTTAGCATTTATGACAAAAGCAGGGCATTAGACATCATATACCTTGACTTTCAAAAGGCTTTTGCCAAAGGTACTCATAGAAAATCAATGGTTAAAATTTGAAATTAGAGCACTAGGTATCATTGACCAGACAGCGGAATTGATCAAAGATTGGCTAACAAACAGAAAAGAGAGAGTTGTAATCAATGGAGAAGCTTCAGAGTGGTCAGCTTTTACGAGCAGAGTACCTCAAGGATTCGTCCTTGGTCCATTGCTATTTCTGATCTACATTAACGATGTATATTTAGGATTTAGTAGAATAGCCCAATTTCCCAATGATGCTATATTAGGTATAAATGTTGCAAACTCAGAAGACATAGGAGCCTCAAGAGAGGATCTAATGAAGCTAGGAAAATGGTCCAGAAAATGGCAAATGCTTTTCAACTGTGGGAAATGTAAAGTCATGCACATTAGTTATAGTAACCCACAATCAGATTACTCACTGCTGGGTAATTATTATTATTATTACTAGCCAAGCTACAACCCTTATTGGTAAAGCAAGACACTATAAGCCCAAGGGCTCCAACAGGGAAAAATAGCCCAGTTAGGAAAATAAATAAGGAAATAGATAAATGATATAACAAGTAATGAAAAATTGAAATTAAATATTTAAAAACAATATCATTAAAACTGATATTTGATATATAAACTATAAAAGGACTTATGTAAGCCTGTTCACCATAAAAACATTTGCTGTGAGATTGAACTTTTGAAATTCTACTGATTCAGCTACATGATTAGGAAGCTGGAATATAATTTCTAGAGTTCTGTGTAGTATTAGAATTAACTGCATACCTAGTATTATGAACAAGATGGAACTGTCCGAGAAGATCTGAATTATAAAAAATCTTATGCAACATGCATAATGAACTAATTAATGACGGTGTCAGAGATTAATATCTAGATCAGAAATGAAAAATTTAATAGACCATAAGTTCCTGTCCAACAAATTAAGATGAGAATCAGCAGTTGAAGACCAGATAGGAGAACAATACTCGAAACAAGGTAGAATGAAAGAATTAAAAAACTTCTTCAGAATACATTGATCACCAAAAATCTTAAAAGTGAAATACTTTGTAAGGGGATTGGTAAAGAAATCTTAGACCAAGGCCATATATATATCTACCCAGGAAGAACAGATGGAGTTGGAAGAGAAGGGGTAGGTATGATAATGGCACTAAGAGCAGAAAAGGCATTAATGGAATGGGGAGTTATAAATAGTAGATTATTACTTACAGTTTGAATGAAAGCAGTGCAATATGAGTATTATAGTTTGCTATGCACCAACAAATGATTCCCCTAAAGAAAGGAAAGATGAATACTACAGTGTGTAAAAGATGAGATCCCAGAGAGAGATATGCGAATGGTGATTGGCGACTTCAATGCTCGAGTTGGAAGGAATAATCAAGGTATAGAGAATGTGATGGGTGTTGAGATCCTGGCAAAGTTGCAAATGAAAATGGAGCACATTTTATAGGATTTGTTCAACAAACCATCTTTTAATTGGAGGTACTCTCTTCCAGTACAAGGACATAGACAAATCTATCTGGACCTCATGTGGCATTTACAAAAATCAAATAGAAAAAGGAGGAGGAATCTGAGAAATGTAAGAAGCTATATAGGTGCAGATTTTGGTAATGATCACCAGCTCCTCATTGCCACATTGAAATTAAAACTGAAAGCACCTAACAGAAAGGCAGATACAATACCTAGTTTTGATACAACTAAGATGAGCACAGAGAAACCTTTGCAATTGAATATAGGAATCGATTTGCAGTCTTAGAGACTTTGAGACGAAGAGCAGACAGTTAATGAGGAATGGTGTTAAATCAAGAACATATATCAGTCAGTTGGTTGTAAAATTTTGGGACATGCAGTTACAAGGAGAAAAACAGGAATATCAAATGATACATGGGATACTGTAAAAAGTAGATACAGAGACAGAAATTGATTGCTAAAAGTTTCCGAGGAAGTATTCAAATTTACTACTATGAGATTCAGGGCCTCTGTAACACGGTTTTTTGGACTTTGCTCCTTATCAATGCATCGGATGTAGCTGAAAGTTGACATATGTATATTTTATAACCACACACAAATTTTGTCAGCATTATCAATAACCTAAACCCGATAGTTTTAATTTTTATAGAGTAAAAATGCTCTAGCCGACGCCATGGCCAGTGATAACGAGCCAAGAGTCGAAAACATTCATTACGTAAGCAATGTAAACACCTTTTGACAAAATTTTGCCCCGCCCATCCACCACACACCCATTCACCTAGTTCCATCGGCTCTGAAACCCATAACAGTCAAGACTCAAGAATGGCTAGCAGGATTTGGAATTGCCCCCGTGGTTGCAAAACTGCATTTATCTTACGACTTGCAACTTTATACAGTCAAGAGAAAGCCCGTGGCCATATTTACTATAGCATAAATAGGTAATTATTCAGTTTCTAGTTTAAATCCAATGTTTATGGTCTGATTTGTATTTAGCCTAATATGATTATAATACTTGTAATGTCATTCAGGCTTTTGAACATTTCCATTAGCTATTCACTATGCCACCAAGAGAGAGAGAGAGAGAGAGAAAGAGAGATTGTATGTAAACAGTCTTTATATAACTATTTTTTTAAAAAATAAGAATTTTGTGCTACTTTCCATCAGACCAACGGATCATCCGATATAATTTTTTTTGTTCTTCTTAGGCCGTACGACAGTGTTGGCTATGTTTTGGGCATGACTGCATTTTGTAAATAAATCATGAATAGTTTTAGGAGTTTTATTTGTACATCTAATGGGAATTTATAGAAGTAAAGTGAACATAATTCATTTATCCTTTAAAATAATTACTACATGTAGCAAACAAATAGTAGTAAAGATGATAATGCAATGAAGGAATAATACCATACTTTATCTTTAGCTTCAACATCGGCAATAACATACCCAGTTGCCATAATTTGTCAGCTTAATGAAATAACCTATCATCTAATGTTAAACTTAATTTCTGAGGAGGCCATGGCTTATTGCACAGTGAAAAAAACATGACAAAGACTTTATGAATGGCGGAACGATACATAAATGTGGGTGGGGTATCTGTGCTAGCGTAGTAATACTACTGTAGCAGTAGTGCCGCAACAGTAGTATACATGAATTAAACGTTTAGGCCAACTGCTGGGATCCTTGAGGATCATTTAGCACTTCTTACAACTAATCAAGAAATGAGTTTTTATAGCCAGAATTTAAATTTTCTGATCCAACAATGCCCATGATAGCCTTCAGTGTTATCCTGAATTATAACGAGGCCAAAGTGGGTGGAGCCTCATGAAGTCATCATTCTGACGATAATTATTGGTGAAGGTTTAAAGCCAAAATACGGTACCGGCTTCTATTTTTTTCTCAGTAAATAGGTAGGTAGATAGACAATAAATAAAAATTGCTTGACATTGGATATAGCAGTTATCAATGAGCTTGTCTACTACGTTTTTGAAAATTAACAACTATTCCCTACACCTTGTCAATCTGATTGTGACCTATAAAGTAGACTGTAATTTCTTAGGAAACTTCTTTTGGGAGTTGGACTAATAATCGAAGTGTTTTTGTATTTATTAACATATTTTGTTGGTTTGTTCATTATGACAATTATCAGTGGAGAGGTTTCAGAGTTCATAAAGGTGTACTGCTTTGCTTTTATTTAAACTTTTGTGTCATTGTTGACAGAGGGATAGCTTTCGTTACGTATAGCCAATCATCGATCGAGAAAGAGGGAAGAAATGCCGTCATAAGTTACGTAACGAGTGCGTTCGAAACCTTTTCTCTGAATAAGTTGGCCCGTCTACAAAAAACGTCACTTTTACATTATAAGTACCAAATTTATTCAACCTACGTAATGCAGAATATAGTCAAAATTTATGTGTAGATATAACGTGCATTCTGAATAAGCGTTATATATATGAAATTCATAGATAAAAAATTATTGCGAAAAAACCGTGTTACAGAGGCCCTGAATCTCATAGTAGGTAGAGCATGCTAAGTATTCCAGTATTGATAGCGAGGTCAAAAGATAAGCCAGGAATGACTGGAGATAATATTTAGACAGGAAAGCAGATGAGGCTGACAAAGCTATGAATTCATGGAGTGGTTATGATGAAAGAATTCCTCATAGAATTATTGATGCAATCTACTGTGCTGAAAAAGAAAAGATATACCCATCAAAATGAGAGAGGTATCTGTTATGACAACAGAAGATGAAGAAAGGCAACGTTGGATGGAACACTTTAATGAGGTCATGAACAGGAGATATGAAAGGAATAATTTGATTGATATACTTGAAGCTGAGAAGACCTTGATATGCCTATAAATGAATTCAGTGTGTTTGAAGTCGAAGCAATCATTAAAAACTAAATAGATGGAAAGCTCCTGGATACGATGGAATAACTGCCGAGATGATTTTGGCCGTAAATGAAGTGACTCCCAGAATACTTACAATATTAGTTTGTAGAATGTGGCATGAAGAGGCAAAACCTGCAGAATGGGAGCTAGGAATGTTGGTGAAAATATGAAAAAAAAGGAGATCCGACTGATTGCAATAATAACAGATGGATCACATTTAACGTTAGTTGTCATGGAAATATATAGTATGCTCATTGTAAAGCAACTAGACAGAAAGATTGATGAAAAGCTGAAAGATGGAGCAGGATTTCGAAAATGTAGAAATTGTACTGATCAAATTTTCATTTTAAGACATTTGTTGTACAGCAATTAGGAAAATATAGAAGTTCCTTTTTGGTGGCTTTTATGGACTATAAAAAAAGATTTTGATAGTGTGCTACGGCCAATTTTCTGCCGAGTCCTACGTTGTTATGGAATTCCTCTTAAATATGTAAATTTGATTAAATCTGTTCATGAGCATAGCAAGTGCAAAATTAATGGAGTACAGTACTATCAAATGAATTTCCAGTGAACAGTGGGGTACTCCAAGGGAATGTGGTATCACCTATGTTGTTTATCCTCCTCATTGATTTTGAAATACATAGAACAGTTGGGGGTGGGGATGGAAGAGAAGGATTGTACTGAATTGGTAACTAAATTAGGGGACCTAGAATATGCTGATAACGCTGTCCTTATTAGCAAAATGCCACTGAACTTGGCAAAGCTTACTTACTAGAATGCATGAAATATCACGTGAGGTTGGGCTTAAAATTAATATAAGAAAGACAGAGATGAAGAAAACAGATTATGCAATGGAAGATGAAATATCATTGGAAGTAGAAAGGATTAATGATGTGGAATCATTTGATTATTTAGGAACTATAATCCATAATACAGCGTCTCTAGAATTTGAGTTTAATAAGAAATCAAAGGAAGAAATCAGGCAATGGTTAGGTTAAGTAAAATTGGGAAATCAAATCACATGAACGAGCTTGAACTACGTGTGGTCCAGAAATCTCTGTACGCCCTGGGGGACTCGTTAGTGGGAAGAAGGGTGGCTCTGATGAGCAACATTGCTACCGTAGTTGCTTATGTGAAGAAACGGCAGTCTGTGATCCCGTCGTAGACCCTGTAAGACGAATTTAAGGACCAGAAAACTTATATTAAGCGAGGATCCTTCCTTACTTGTCTATCAATAAGTTTTCTGGTTCTTAAAGTTGTCTTATGTGGTCTACCAGGCAAAGGGATGGGAATGCAAGCCTCAACAGATTCACGATAGCGCTTTATCAAGCGCTGCAGTGTTCGTAGCTTCACACCAGTGAGACTCGATATTGACGGTAATCTATGGTTTGCTTTGAAAAATGTCACTATTTCAATGCGTTTGTTCTTATCCTTGGTCTTTTTGGGCATGGTCTCTTTGGGTATATATAAGGCACAATTGGAGGGTAACACAAACCCAAAAGGGGACAAAAAGTGGGACACAAAAAACACAATTTCGATCGCCACAAAGAACCATGTGCGACTGAGGTAAACCAAGCGTATGCTTGTCTCCCCAGTGTTGACACTATGTTCAGAGAAAACATGGGCTCGTACCACGCTTTTTAGGGGGAACTTGTGAGGATCCAAGACTTTTTGAGAAAAGTTATGGCCCTTGGCATAAGGCCTCTATACATTCCACTCATACTGTGCATATATATATGTATATATATGTACTGTATATATATACATGTATATATATATATATATTTTTTTTATACATGTATGTATATATATATCTATGTATATATATATGTATATATATAAACATATGTACATATATTCATATATACACATATATATACATAAATATACATATTTATATATACATATGTATACATATATATACACACATATATATATATATATATGTATATATATATATATATATATATATATATATATATATATATATATATATATATATATATATATATATATATATATATATACATATACATATGATATATATATATATATATATATATATATATATATATATATATATATATACATATATATATATATATATATATATATATATATATATATATATATATATATATATATATATATATTTATAATGTAAATATATGTATATATATATATATATATATATATATATATATATATATATATATATATGTATATATATATTATATATATATTTATATAGATTTATATAAACACACAGGAGCCACGATAGCTGAGTTGGTTTTGGGCAGCAATCTCGGACTTCGTAGACCAGTCTGAAAAGCGGACACTTTGCTATCCGTGTAGACACCTCAGGATTATGTATGTAATCAACGGATAGGTTTGCATAAAGCAAATGAGTGTTACTGACTAATACACACACATAAACAGCCATCCCAACACCTAAAAACATAACAGACACCTCACACGTCTCAAACTGTCGACCTAACTGCAGTGTGACTCCTCGCTGCTGGGAGGAAAGGCGATTGTGGATGGTACAACAAAAACATAAGCTACCGGGGTTTACGCGATGACAGGCACGGCAGTCGGTCTAGACTACGGTCCACACCAAAAGCCAAAGCAAAGTCCTTCAAATGAAGGCAACCGTGTTACCCCATATGAATGAGAAAAAAGCACGCTAATAGACGATATATATATATATATATATATATATATATATATATATATATATATATATATATATATATATATATATATATATATATATATATATATATATAATGTATATCTACATATATATATATATATATATATATATATATATATATATATATATATATATATATATATATATATATATATATATATATATATACAATGTATATCTACATATATATGAATAGATAGATAGATGAAATAACTAATGAATAAATACTGTTAGAGAAAATTAAGTGGTAGTCATCTTACTTTGAGGCAGGTTTTCTTCTAAATGCATTCCACCCGTAAGTGGCGAAAGGACATTTAGTTAGTAACCAACGCACATTTTATTCTTTTTCAATTTGGCTTCGGAATAACTTACACCAAAACAAATTGTAAATAGTTTATGCACTTCAACCATGACCTTAAATCGAACGTCTTGTCTTTGGATTCGTCTTATGTATTCATCCATCAACTTCATATACAATGGTGCTTAAGGATCTAGTTATCTAGAGAAGATTTATCAGAAATTTACTAATGTATATGTTTTTGAATATGCACATGAAATAAGCAGATCACTGTAGGAAAGTGGTGGAGCACATAGCCATGATTCTTATGTTTTTACTTTTGGCATGACAGTCCTGCCACCGAAAGCAAAATTTTCTTTAGGTTCTCTTTTACGTGGATTAATAGTCTTGTAAATTTATATATTTTTTAATCGTTGAGGCTACTATAAACTGATTTAGATTTTTATTTGCTTGAGAAACCTTTTGTAACTTTCTGGACTTTGAGCCAAATTTACTCACCTGTTTATTTTGACATAAGTCTGTTTTACTTGAAAAATACCCGAGCTCTGAGAAATTATGCAACTCCCAGATGGCAATATATTTAAACACTGAATATCCAAAAGTCTCTTTCATACACTCAAAACAAAACTGGGTGATTAATTATTAAGAAATATTGGTGAACAAAATAATACACACTTTACAAAAATAAATATATTCCATGAAAATTTACAACATTAATACAAAAAATATCACCAAAATGAATCACTCGAAATATTAAATCTGAACAAAACTTAGACTAAGACAAGAAAATAACCTTTTAAGAATATTGTACAATGACTTGTTGACAGTAGAAAACTTTGACTGCTATAACATAATGACTGAATAATTTTTGTAGTTAGAATTAACAAGTTTACTTTTTTTGGGAAAAAGAAATATTCATAATGATGAAACTTCGAGTGACTAATCTCTTTTAGTCGATTAAAAAAACACCGGTTTTATCAGTTTTGGAATTGGAAATATTTTCCTAGCTATAACTTGTATTGTGGTATTAATTTTCGTATGGAGATTCAAAATATGATTACTATTCTAGAAGTCATTATCTCGTAAAGTGTAGATCATTACCACTTCACTTACAATCATTTATATGGAACATGGTAATTAGAGGTTAACCTTAAAAAAACAAATCACCGAATATCTAAAAGTAGTATTTAGATAAAAAAGACAAGTTTAAATATTATGAATCACGAAGACATTTATGGGTCGTTGGCGATATTTACCCATTTGAGAAGGTATCAGAAAGTTGTAAAATTCGTAGTAAATTTGTCTGACTGATTCACTGGTCTCCGTAGACGTCCCTAATTTTACTTAACGACGGTGTAAACTTGTTTTTCTACCAATGATTTGGAATAAAAATTTTCATGCAAATAGCTTTCCAAATTTCATTTTGAACCAGTTGTAGATAGTCATAATTTAGAAGTTTTGTTATCTCAGATTCATGAATTTGATTTAAAAACATTTTGCGATTGGTATTTTTATGTTTAGATATGCTATATACAAGTTTGACTCTCTCTCTCTCTCTCTCTCTCTCTCTCTCTCTCTCTCTCTCTCTCTCTCTCTCTCTCTCATCACACCCTTAACAGTTTGCCATTCGATAGATGAGTCATATAGTTTGTGTTACATTTAAAGAATAAGAATATTGGTTAGTGCTGAGTCAGGTAATTTATAGGCGGGCAAGTCATTTTAAGGTCTTGTGCAAACGCGTAATTAATGCATTCACTGCATGAGTCAGAGAGGGAGAACCAATCGATGTAATAGGTTGGGTAACTTGGTGCATATTTTATTAATTTTGTAAATTATCCTCATAACTAATATTTGTTCTTACAGTCCACATTTATGGTAATGATATTTGAGAAGTTACTGGAGAAAAAAGTGGATTTGTATTAATGTGAGTCATAGCCCACACCCCCTAAACACAAAGTTGTGCCATGAAGTTTATTTCTCTCAGAATTTATAGTGGATAAATGGTCATTATACCTGTTTTTTCAGTTTTGGTATTGTAGACTTATTATTATAAGTGCACTGATGCAGTTTGATTTATTTTTATGATTTCTTGTCTTCATCGTTCTTTCTTGTTTGCACGCATGTCTTTTTCATATTTAGTTGTTTTACAGCATGTAACCATATAAAATGCATTAGTTAATTTTTGTTTTCAGTTGTATTTCCTAGGCATGGCCATCTTCTTTAAAGGAATAATGAGGCAAATAGGTAATTAGGTATTTTAAATTCCCTTGATTAGTGGGCGTTTACTCGTTAAGGTGGTTCCGGCTTCGATAGGTCATTACCTCATCAAGAGGTCAGTAGAAGTCATTCCAGGTCGCCGCAACGCTTGACACTCCCATTACCATATGATAATGGAAGAGGATCGATATAATGGCTTCCTTAATCCACGTCTTTGACTTCTCTCTCTCTCTCTCTCTCTCTCTCTCTCTCTCTCTCTCTCTCTCTCTCTCTCTCTCTCTCTCTCTCTCTCTCTCCTATATATATATATATATATATATATATATATATATATATATATATATATATATATATATATATATATATATATATATATATATACTTACAAAATATTATGTAACATGATATAATGTATGGTATCATTATTAATTTGTGACTGATGGTGCTTTAACAAGTGTAGATAAATGGCTATGTCCTTTTCCACATTAAGTTTTATTCCTCATAGCATAAATTACTTTGTTACTATTTTCATATAATTTTGTTTCAAATGTTTGCTTATATTATTGGCGAATTACCTTCCATCTTGCATTTTCTTTTCTTTTTTTAAAAATAATTTCATTTAATTTTAGAGGTAAATTTTTTGTTGGTTTTCCATTTTCAATTATTTTCCGAAAGGTTTACTAGTAATCCCGGCCTCTATTTGTCAGAATCTTAGCATAGGCAGGACTGCCAATAGTAACTTAATGGTATTTGATTTGTCATTGAGCTAGTTACACATTAAATGGTATAAATAAGATTTAGAGAACAGTACAGCATTTTGAAGAAATAATGTTAACTCAACAATCTTATTGATATCGTTCAAAGCTTTTTGGTAAACCAAGAGAAATACTACGTGAAAATCTGGACAAGGCTTATTTACTTTCAAAGGTTCGAATCGAAATGTTAATTGATTTGTATATTGACAGAAATACTAATGCGTTTAGTTTTGGTTTTAGAAAAATCTGTTGCATAATAGAATAGTTTGAGCAATAACGATGTAAATCCATATATATATATATATATATATATATATATATATATATATATATATATATATATATATATATATATATATATATATATATATATATCGTTATAGTGA
>NC_090757.1:81099729-81142229 GCF_036898095.1 Palaemon carinicauda
ATTTTAAGCATGCTGTGAATAATTTAGGAGAGATGGGGTCTCCCTGTTTACCTCTTTTCTCAATTGGAATTTCACCATCTTTATGTAGTTTTAGGATTACTGTACTTCCCATATAGATATCTTCAAATGTCCTAACATTACTGATTCATCTACTTGTCTTTTATGGGATTTCATTACTGCTGAAGTTTTGACAAGTAAAAGTTTTTTCATAACCTAAAAGTGCCATACATCGTTGATTTTTCCATTAGCTTGTTAATTACATGGATATGGTCTGTTGAATGCCCACTTCTGAAGCCTTCTGCTCTCTTGGGTGATTAAAGTATAGCTATCTTTCTATTCGGCCCAATATGATCTATGTAAATATTTGATATATTACTAAGAGTAAACTTATTAGACTGCAATATCATCAGATTAGTTTCAATACAAGGACAGCTAAATTTTAACTGAAAGAGCAGGAAGGTTTTATATGTGGGTATTCAGCACGAAAAATGGTATCTAAATTTATGTGTGCGGTTTCTTACTATCGTAACTTAAAGATATATTTGAGAGAGAGAGAGAGAGAGAGAGAGAGAGAGAGAGAGAGAGAGAGAGAGAGAGAGAGAGAGAGAGAGAGAGAGAGAGAGAGAGAGAGAGAGAACCGTCCAATAAGTTTACTCTTCAATATATAAAATATTTACAAAGGTGATATTGACATTTGAATTTGTTTCATTATAATCACATTGATTATTTTATAGAAGTTACATGTCCTTTGGAATGTTTAATACCTGGGTGAGGATTGGTCGATTTTCTTTGGCACGATTACACTTTGTAAAGGTATCTGCCTGTAGCATGCCCTCTGCTAAGTACTTAGTCAGTGCTTTCCAGTTTTAAAACATCCATTGGCCTCCGTATGGAATGCATTCTGGTTCGACCTTTCATTCCTTCCTTACGTTTTTTTTTTCTTTTTCACCCGGCTGTTTTTTTTTTTTTTTTTTTTTTTCGTTTAAGAATAAACCTTCACGCAAATCCATATTCCAAATATGGGTTATACCCGTATTTGGAATTGCGACTTATCAGTCTTCTCTTTTATAATAACTGCTATATGCATGCACAGGAATAGCAATAAAATTACTGTAGAGACTCGTATTTTTTTCTTTATGGTTAATATTTTCTCGTGAAACAACATAAAATTTAACTCTTATCTTTTTTTCTGGTGAACATTGTTTATGACCAACGACATTACCGTAAAAAATTGTAGAGGAGAACGTCTATATTCATGTTTGTCAAGTGACGGAAGAAAATGTCAATAAAATGTTAGGAACACCTTATTTAGGGTTACTGTGCATTTTTAAAGTTACGTTGTAACATTTTTGATGTTTTTTATTGGGTTTAGGTTAAATTTGTTTTGTCTTCTGCCTAGAAAAACTCAGACCAGTACCATACGTTATTGTGACTTCATTGCAGCCTTTAAAGAAAGTAAAGTCAGCTACAAGGTATGGTGATATGCTTGAAAATGTGTGGGAATTTAACGTACATTTATATCATTTTAGAATTTGGATAGCCAACGATTAAAAGCTGACGTTAGATAACATACATGGTAGATATTTAGTAGCATTACATGAAATAAATATTTTGAATATTTTTATTCCTACATCTTTCATAACAATCACTGCCACCCAATCCCAAGCTTACCCCTATTGAATCTTGATGAATGTTTTCTAGATCAGTTCTAGGAATTTTTATTCCAGTTAATTTATTCCTCACTAGCAATCGTAATTCTTAAACAGTACATTGTGTTTATATCTGCGGACTTTCTAATCTTTTCCTAGCATTATACTGATAATGTAACTTGAGAAAGCAGTATGGACACACTAATAGATGTACAAACACAAAAACCGTACGTAAAGCTTTGTGTTAGGTTTCTTTCGTTACTTGTAAAGATAGTTTTGAGAGAGAGAGAGAGAGAGAGAGAGAGAGAGAGAGAGAGAGAGAGAGAGACAGAGAGAGATTTTAATGTTACTGTTCTTAAGAATTTTTATAATATTTGTTTTTAATGTAGTTTATTTATTTCCTTATTTCCATTCATCACTAGACTATTTTACCTGTTGGAGACCCTGGCCTTATAGCATCCTGGTTTTCCAACTAGGGTTGAAGAATAGCAAGTAGTAAAGTAGGGTGCTATAAGGTCAGGGTCTCCAACAGGGAAAATAACCCAGTGAGGAAATGAAACAAGGAAAAATAGAATATTTCGAGAACAGTGGTTACATTCAAATAAATATGTCCTGTATTTATAGCTTAAGCTATAAATCATTGTCCAAGTACACACAAAAGCTAAATACCAATTTGGAGGCTAGACTATCCTGGATACAATAATAAACAGGTAATCACAGCCTCATTATCATTGTCCAAGTGCACAAAAAAGCTAAATACCCATTTGGAGGCTATACTATTCTGAATACAATAATAAACAGGTAATCAAAAGGTAATCACAGCCTCATTATCATTGTCCAAGTACACAAAAAAGATGAATACCAATTTGGAGGCTAAACTATCCTGAATACAATAATAAACAGGTAATCACAGCCTCAATATCATTGTCCAAGTACACAGAAAAGCTAAATACCAATTTGGAGGCTAAACTATCTTGAATACAACACACACACACACACACACACGCACACACACACACATATATATATATATATATATATATATATATATATATATATGTGTGTGTGTGTGTGTGTATATATATTTGTATGTATATATATATCGATATATATATATATATATATATATATATATATATATATATATATATATATATATATAATGTATAAATATATATTGGGGCTTTTTTCCCTCCAGTTATACCTTTCCGCTGAATAACCTCCTTGGCCCTATCTCCAGGCTAAACAGTACATCTTCATAAGTCACTTTAATTTATCTCCCATAGACCTAATATCATCTATTAGTTATGTATGATATACGTATGCCTATTTTAAAATTGATGTAAGTACTCAACCAACCTATATAAATTCATGCCTTTCCAATAATGCTTCCTCATTAAATGCCATTTAAACATCATATATGAAGTCACTTTTACTGCTGGAATAGTGCTTCCATACCGTCTAAAATAAAGGTACAGTAGTTTAAGATGGTTAAGGCTCTTTGAACCTAACAGTTTATTTTCCAGAGATTCCCCTTTCTGGTCGCCAGGAAAAATATGTTGGTAAATTGAATTACAATTCAAGATTCTGGTAATTACATGTTTTCTTGGAAGTGATAAATATGCCCCTGAAGTCCTGAAATTGGTTACTGTAAAGGCGACAGTAGGTAGTGAATGGGGATTTGAAGGGAAATCCCCCTCCATTAAGCCGCGTAATTGACGGGAAATGTAGCTTAAATTCTTAGGCGGAGAAAGAGAAGTTTCCCACCCCTATAGGTTGTTCTGCCCTGGGCAGGAAATGGGATAGCCATGACTGCTCTTCTGTAGGCAGCTTGATATCCAGATGATCGCTGCTGTTTGGAGGAATTTCCACTTCATTTTTAGTAAGGATTTTTTTTCGCTTTTTTTTTTTTTTTTTTTTTTTTGTTTGGAGCCTCTACGCTAGATTTAGTGAAATCGATCATTCAATTAAACCGGTGCAACTTTTTGGAGGAATTATCACGGTTTTTTTTTTTTTTTTTTTTTTTTTTTTTTTTTTTTTTTTTTTTTTTGAAATTAATTCTTTGGAAAAGGTGCTTTAGTTGTTACTTTTGGTTTATTTATACATGAACATAGATATTAATAATAATTTATTTGCAGTCGTTGATATTTTAGGATTTCGCGTTAGTTTCATTTTATATCGATGAATTTTTAATTGTTTATATATTTGAGTAAACTAATGCCATTATTTAAGGTAATTAGGTTTTTAACACTTTGGTTAGTCTTGAGTAATACTTTCAGGAGTTCGAGATTCTTCAATTTCTCTCTCTAGGTGTTTGGTATGTAGTAAATCATAAGAAAATACTAATAATGATGAATTATAGTTATGGTTAGCGAGCTGATTGCAGAACATGTCGGTCAACTTTGGGTAGACATCTCGGACATCACGACTCGCCTTGGGATATGCTATATTTATCATCCTACTCTCTCTCTCTCTCTCTCTCTCTCTCTCTCTCTCTCTCTCTCTCTCTCTCTCTCTCTCTCTCTCTCTCTCTCTCTCATTACGAATTGTGTTGTTGATTTTTATTTTATAACTGGTGCCACAGTCATCATGGTCATAGATGCGGTGCTTGTTGCACTTTTTTATGGTGGACAAATCCAGGTTTGAAATGGGTATACATACATTTACTCTAAGAATCCTTGATGTAAATTATGTGAAGAAGATTATGCACATGTTGCATGATTTTTTTTATAAGGAATAATGTTTGATGATGTTTGTCTCAAAAACAGTCCTTGGATATCAAGGTTCCCCATCATTAAACCGGGGTTTTGGGGGAAAAGCTCATGGTCATACGGATATAACGTGTTCGTTTTTTCCTGTTTCCCTTGAAAGGAAATGAGTTTCACCTGTGAGAGCTTGCCTTGGATGGTATGGCCATTTGGCCATGTTCCATATTAAGGTTTAACCACTTTGAGCTGTAGGCTACCACTGTATTTCAGAAGAATATTTTATATACGATATATATATATATATATATATATATATATATATATATACATACATATACACGCACACACTGTTAAGAGATAACTACTGATTGCGGAGTAAATTCAATCTCCATTAGGTGCCTATTATTATTATTATTATTATTATTATTATTATTATTATTATTATTATTATTATTATTATTATTATTATCATTATTATTATTATTATTATTATTAGCTACAGCCCTATTATGCATTATGCTCTAAGCCAAACGGGGCTCCAACAGGGAAAATAGTCCAGTGAGAAAATGCAATAAGGAAACCTATAGAATAATGTGCATAAGTATACACTCAAGCAAGAAAACTCGAGAATCAAAGTCAGTGGAATACCATGGTACAGAAGCCGTGTCACTGCCCAAGACGAGAAAAAAAAATTGAATGTGGAATGAACTTCTAGAAAAGCTGCCTACCACAGCTAGAGTCTTTTCTACCTCTACTAAGTGGAAAGTAGCCGCTGAGCAATTATAGTGTAGTAGATAACCTTTTGAGTGAAGAAGAATTTTATGGTCATATTAGTGTTGTCAGGTGATGAAAGAGGAAAATGTGTAAAGGATAGGCCAGAATATTCAGTGTATATGTATGCAAAGGAAAAATGAGCCGTTAAGCTTCGAGGGATCCAAAGTAGTATCTCAAGAATGTAATCTTCAAGTGTCATTTTAGTCCAGTGGTTAGAACGCTCACTTCCTCACCAAAACAGCTTGGTTAGAATTCGGAATGTAACTGGCTGATTTGGGCATTGTTTTTTAAACCCTGTTGTGTTTTTGTTGACCAAATCGGTGCAATACATACTTGATAGAGGGTGAAGAAGTATACGGAGTGGCTACATCCACAAATATCACTAAGAACTGGAGGGTTAATGCCATTGGGAACCTCTTTTGATCATTATTCAAATGAATTAATCTTGTATGTAGGAAACCATTTAGAATATTCAAAATGAAAAAAAAAAATTACTCATAAGTGATTTGTTCATGACCAAACAAATATTCATGAAGGGAAAAGTTATATGTCTAAAGGAAAAATCCTAATCTTTAGATTGTTAACTGAATTCAATGAATTGTAATTTTATTGGGAAGTAAAATATGGAATTTTTGTGTGAATTCTCTATATAAGGCTGTTGATGCCGATAATATAAAAGAAAAAATAAATGGGTTATCATCAAACAGCCTTCTTAGTTAAGATGTGTGGATGCCAAGTCTGATAGAATTTCAATTTATTGGAATGATACTGGCTATTTAAGGGAAATGCACTATGTACTGTAACGGTTTTCATGACATTTTACTAATGTTCTTGCATTTAAAAAATCCAAGAACTACTATTAGACCAGGAACCCAGAGGCATTTGTTTCACATCTCGAGTACAAATGCTTTTACTCCTCGAGTGGATAGGACTGTACTTTCTCAAGTTCCACAGATGTGTACTACCACTAGAGGGCATCATCTGAAGGTCTTCTAAAATCAGTTTTAATTTACACCACGAGTACATTCACCAAACTTGTGTCAAAGTGTTCAGTTTGGGAGTCTGGTAAAGGATTGGTAATTCATAAGTTCCGTAATTGTGAACTGAGGATCGTAAGAAGGGCATAAGTAACCCCCCCCCCTCCATTTCACATTTAATTCCCAACTCAAGAACATCCCTGGAACTTTACTCAAACATAGCTCATGACCCACTAACCATGGAACTCTGGGCGATTATTATTATTACTACTACTACTACTACCACTACTACTACTACTACCACTACTACTACTACTACCACTACTACTACTAGCCAAGCTACAACCATAGTTGGGAAAACAGTATGCTATAAGCCAAAGGGGTTCTACAGGAAAAAATATTCTAATGTGGAAAGGAAATAAACTACAAAAGAAGCAATGAACAATTCATATAAATATATTTCAAGAACAGTAAATCCACTTAAACAGAGCTTTCATATATAAACTATATAGGCCTAGAGAGACTTGTGTCAGCCTGTTCAACATGAAAATATGGACTGCAAGTTTGAACTTTTTAAAAATCCATCGATTCAAGTACCTGATTAGGAATGTAATTCCATAACTTGGTCATAGCTGGAATAAAACTTCTAGAATATGGTGTAGTATTTTACCTTACAATGATGGAGAAGGCATCACTAGAATTAAATGCATACCTAGTATTACGAGCAAGATGATACTGTCCCGGAAGATCCGAATGCAAATGATAGTCACAAAGAACTAACTGATCAACGGTGCCAGAGATTAATATCTAGATCAGGAATAATTTAATATACAGCAAGTTTTTTTTCCATTAGTCTGAGAATTATTTTTCAGAAATTAATTGTGATGCCCAATGTATGTAAATGTAACTTTTGAGTGAATGATATTGTTGGAAAATGCAGATGTGTCTTGTATAGGAAGTTTTGTCGCCTTTTCAGTAAAGAATTTTGGTAGTTACTGTGTTGTTTAATAGTAAGTTTTTGTGTGTGATTTTAATATATATTTCATAATATCCCGTATAGTAGTACAAGAACTTAGAGCTCAGCATATCTGACGTAGCATATTTTTCTTGTTTGCGAGTGGTATTTGTAAATACATCAGTGAAATGCTTTTTCACTAAGTGAGAAAGTTTTCGGTTGTATTGAGAGTTGAATCTATATACATATTTATGTATACTGTATATATATATATATATATATATATATATATATATATATATATATATATATATATATATATATATATATATATATATATATATATCATCTGCCGCTAAGAGTCCACTGCAGGACAAAGGCCTCACACATGTCCTTCCAGTCCTGTCTGTTTACGGTCTTTCTATGCCAGTCTATAACTACATATTTTCTTAGCTTGTTAATCCACCGTCTTCGCTCCCTTCCCCTGCTTCGTTTGCAATCTCTAGAGACCCATTTTGTTATTCTTAATGTCTATCTATAACCTGTCATTCTCAATATATGTCTTGTGCATATCCATTTCTTTTTCTCACCGGTTAGAACATCCTCTACTTTGGTTTGCTCTCCTATCCATGTTGTTTTTTTCTCTGTTACTTTTCGAGTTGTAACTATAACAATTAAAATTAGTTAATAATGGTAAGACCATATAAATAAAGACTTCTTTGTAGAGAAAGTGGCATTTTACTTTTCATAATCTAATTTTGTTTAACAAAAGTTCTCCATCCCCTGCTTTTCCTTCTTTTAATTTCGGTCACATGTCCTGGGAAACACTTATTTTATCTGTCCTAAGTATGTACTGTAGAGTCATTAACAGTTTTTAAAGGTTCTTCTACAGCCATAATATGTTGTCACTGCATTTTCATTGAACATTATCTCAGTTTTACTCATGCTCATTTTCAGTCCGACATTTCTGCTTTCTTTATTCAAATCTCCTATCATCTCTTGCAATTCCTCCCATGATTCACTAGATAGATCTATGTCATCTGCAAACCTTAGGTTGCTAAGGTATTCCCATTATTATTAATATCTATATATAATATTGTGCTGGGTCGAAGCCATTGTGGGGAATGTCACAAAACTATCAGCCACATCTCAATAGACTTTCGCCGAGTCACCTATTGTAAAACAAGAGAAAGAGTTGCCTTTTTGGTATCGTGAAAGTTGATGCACAGGATTTTGTTTCTTTTTTTATGCAAGTGGCCTACACCTTGAATGGCTCTAGGGCAAGATAGTGGAAGAAGGGAATGTCGTTTGTTGACGGGATAATGGAAGACTACCGCAAGATAAAAGCTTGAATGATGACAGCCAATGGGAGCGTTTAAGGTAAAAAAAAGTTTCATGGATAATTAAGGGTGACGGAGAACTGGCGGTTGTTCAGTGGTGCTACGTCAATTAAGCGAGACACCTGGTTGTCTTGACTTCCACCTGAGCTGTTTAAGAGCTGAGGTGTTGGTTGTTTATAATGTATGTGTCCGGCACTGTTTTGCCAGTACTGAATGCCGGGGGTGGCACGTTTGAAACTACTTTACTTGTAGAAGCTACTGAGTGCCCCCTTCTGTATTGATTAGTTCACTCTTAGGTCATTCATTGGTCCTTTGCATCCCCGCCATGTCCAGTGTGCATGAAGGACCCGTACATTCACTTCCCTTCTGTTTTCCTTCAATATTTGTTACTCATTGGTCAATCTGTTTAGTTTAGTGGATGCAGTTAAATTTTTAGTATTGTATTGTAGTTGTATTAGATCCACTCTTTAGTCTTCTCCATTATTTTTTAGGTTTTGTATCACATTGTAATGTTATGGCTGTACATAAACCTTAATAATTGACAGTTAACATTGCGCTTATAGTTTGGATATTTCTGTGAATAATTATTTAGTTTATCAATTTAAATTCATCGTATGACAATTGAAAAGCAAAAATGTACTCTGCTATCAAGTATATATATATATATATATATATATATATATATATATATATATATATATATATATATATATATATATATATAAATATATATATATAAATATAGATAAATAGATATATATATATATATATATATATATATATATATATATATATATATTATATATATATATATAATATATATAATATATATATATATATATATATATATATATATAATATATATAATATATATATATATATATATATATATATATATATAAATATATATACTATATATATATATATATATATATATATATATATAAAAATATATATATATATATATACTATATATATATATATATATATATATATATATATATATATATAAATATATATATATATATATATATATACTATATATATATATATAAATATATATATATATATATATATATATATATATATATATATATATATATATATATATATATATGTATATATATATATATATAATATATATATATATATATATATATATATATATATATATATATATATATATATATATATATATATATATATATATATATATATATATATATATATATAATGTAATGTGTGTATTGATAGTTATTCCTATTGCGTTTATGTTCGGTCGTTTTAGGTTATTCTTTTTCAAGTTTATTATTTTTTCGGAAGGACTTGGACCATACATATTTTAAAGAATGTGCATTTACCCATGCTGTGAATGAGTGCTTATATATTCAATTGCATCTCTCTCTCTCTCTCTCTCTCTCTCTCTCTCTCTCTCTCTCTCTCTCTCAAATTTTGCGGCCACACGTTCGCCCCATGCAGATAGACATGCCGGTAGCCAAACGGAATATTTTCAGTTTTAATGAACTCTTTTCTTTTGCACCTTTGTTTAATGTACTGAAAGGTTGAGCAAATATTAAATACTGGTCCTTACTTGTTGTGTAATAGACTCAGATACTTGGAAATATTGCAATTTACTTTCTCCCTCCACTTCTATTATCCAGGTCTGATACCAGCATGGAAAAGGAAGGCTTTGGCTGCATTTTCATTTTTTTTTTTTGGGGGGGGGGGAGGGGGTCACGTCTTACCTGCCTCAGATTTGGAGAGTGTAGAGTGGATATTTTGTAATAAGGGTGGTAGTTTTCAGCATAAAGAAGAAACTAAGGAAGATATTGTTTTTCATTGCCATTTCGTTATAAAACACCACGCAATTGCAGTTCCTTGTTATTCCCTATTCAGTCTTTGGAATATAATCGAAAAGTGTCATTGCTGTCCTTTACATTGGAATACCTTATCCCTGTCCCATTTATGTATTTTTGTATATTACTAATACAATTGTTAATTGATATTGCAGAATATCATTTATTACACTTAGTATACTTTCTATGTAAAGTGTCTCTTACTTATGTCATTGGTATCCTTTAATATAAAAGCTCTTGTTTATTTACGTTCACTATACTATACTATATATCATATGCAATGACATATACTTGAGTGTCATTGTATTCTTCATTGTGGAATACCACATTCTTGTGTCAATTATCGAAAGGAGAAACTTCACTAGAAAATATGCAGAAGTTTTCGTCTCTTCGGCATTTTTCTAAAACTGGTGAAATGGTAAAACCATAATTAATAATTTGTTCTCATTATAGTGGGAGCTTCTCGAAAGGCCTTTCTTCTTTTTCTAGAGAGTTTTACTTCATTTGTCTATGATATTGTGCTAACTGTTAGGATTTTGAGCTGTAACACCTTTAAAATGTCATTTAATGCTCTCTCTCTCTCTCTCTCTCTCTCTCTCTCTCTCTCTCTCTCTCTCTCTCTCTCTCTCTCTCTCTCTCTCTCTAAAAATTAGAACAGTTTATATGACAGAATTTTCCCCAAGAGAGAGAACTCTAATGTTTGAGGAATGGGACTAGAACTACTACTACTATTTTACTCAAAAGTAGTCCGTGTTATTTGCTTACCTTAGGGTCGTTGTACCGCACGTGTTTCATACACGCTCGCACACTGTAATGCTTTTGCTTTTCTAACTCTTGTTCCCCTGACCTCACCGTCCCTACTTTAGGACAACAGATAAGCAAATACTCAATTAACAATTTATTAATATGAATAGGAGCGCTTGGACATTACTGTGTACATTTCAATCTTCAAAATTTCATTAAATATACAAAATAAACACAAACTTAACATCAATCAATCTTTAGGAAACATATGCTACACATATCTTGTTCTTAAACCACGAATGTCTAAACAATACAATGTATTTGTTTCCAGTAGAAGCTCGACACATTTACATAAAATTACTGTTATTTTTCTGATCCGGTTCTAACGGAAATTAATTTCCTAAAATAAAAAGTAAAGTGGTAACTGTACACTTGAAGTGTCCAACGCTGAATGACAATACTTAGCGCGGAGCTAACAAAGTTACCACTGATCACGTGACTACAAAGTAGAGACTGACCAATCAGGGGAAATCCTTTTCCAAGTAATTCACTAGTTCAATCGTTGGAAAATTCATTTCCCCTGACCTCACCGTCCCTACTTTAGGACAACAGATAAGCAAATACTCAATTAACAATTTATTAATATGAATAGGAGCGCTTGGACATTGCTGAATCTAAAAGAACGGGAAAATTTAGAATGAGTACCAGATCAAAATGATAAGTGATAATGTATCTGACCGTTTAATCCCATATGAAGTCAAATTAGATACCCAATGTTTGTGATACTAAAAGTCTATCTTTAAGAGAATCTTTGATATAGTCATCTTTGGCTTTATCACTCTTCCACCTTCCATGCCTTTTAAATACCCTATCCTTAATACCATTATTTGCAGCCGAAGTGGCTACACCTGCACGCAAAGAATGAAAACCATATTTAGAAATCTCTTTAACATGTGGTGAAAATGCTTCAATAAACAACCCTCTTAATGTAGTATATGAGATATGCTTACCAATATTTCTTAAATGATACGTATTATTTTCGAACACAATTCTAGAAAATATATAAGCATTATAATAAGAAACAGACAAACCTGTCCATGAAATATATTTTTCCAGATTACTTACTGGACACAATCTGGTACCTGTCCTGGCTATTACAACCCAGGCACCGTCTCTGTACTGATCAGTTTTACTAAACTCTATGAATATACATAAATGTGAAGAATCTATGACAACATCCGAGTATTCTATATTTAACAGTTCAGAACTTCGGAGAAACCCTGCATAAGCTAAAAGACAAGCACAAATAGTTCTCTGGTTTTTTGCATTTCCAACTTGAAATAATCTATCATACATGTCACCGAGTATTTTTGAAGTAATAGGTTCCTTCCTTACAACTAAATGAGAAAGCCTTCTTTTGGCTGCCTCTAGTAGATTCTTAACAAGAGTAGATTCTGTAGGGGATTTCAGACAAATATAAATCATGAACATATTTTACACTGTAAAATGCTTTAATCACAGGACTTTGAGTACTTGCACTCTGGACAAGTGAACACAAATATAATGCAAATATAAAAGGCTTAGCCGGCAAGATGTCCTCTTCTCCAACGGAATTACTAGATGCCCAGAACCTCCATCTTTGAAAAGCGTTCATATAACTTTTTGTGGTACTATCTGCTCGGGCTGACACCAGTAGTTCCGGAATTAGCGGCATCTTCTCAGTCAGCACTTCTGGTAACTCCTCAATATCATCAGAGAAACACTGGAAAAGCATATTTAGAGAAAAACAAATAGCATACATTTCTTCATATAACAATATTATACAAAGAAAATCTTCCAATTTACTTCTACCATCTTATCACATATTATAATGGCTTGTCAGCCAAGACGGGCAAACCACTCAACTCCTCCGTCTAGCAGTTATAATGGCAGCCACGCCAACAAATACAACATTATTTGTAAAAGCATTAACCATTCACAATGGTGAAACAGATTTAACATATCATTTTTAATGCTAACATTCTAAATGACAGGTCCTCATTTCCAAAAACTCCTGCACCATTTTTACATGTCACATAATATTCTTTCTTTGTGGGCAGATCCATGCAGTCCACAACACACTCAATAAAATTATTGCCCTTCCATAAGAGAGGCCAGAATGGAGCAGATTTCCATACAGGAATAACTATGATTCCTCTTGCTTTTTCTTTCAACATTTTTGAGAGTACTCTAGTTAAAAGTGTAACAGGTGGTACAAAAAGACCAAATTTTGCATTCCAATTTGCACTAAATGCATCAACCCCTGCACAAAACTCATTCCAGAATCTACTATAAAATACAGGTAGCTTGGCATTGTGAGGAGAAGCAAACCAATCAATATCAATTGTACCCCATTTTTCAATAATGAGATTAATTATAAAGGGAGATAACCCCCAATCATCTCTTTCTATTATTTTAGAAAGGTAATCTGCAATTTGGTTCTTTTCCCTGGGAATCCACTGAATATCTACAATAATTGAATATTTAACACAAAAAGAATGAATTTTGAAAGCAAGATCTTGTAATTCTGGTTTCATTGACCCTTTTTCAATAATGCTACAAACACCTTGGTTGTCTGTGAACCACTTAACCCTGTTCGAAGCAAGAACGATGCTTAAAGCTTTAAGCACTTTAAATACTGCCATAAGTTCCCTCCAAGTAGAAGACTTCATAGCCTCCTCAATGCCCCAAGCCCCATGAACCATGCCATTTGGTGTATTCACTTCATATCCAGAATAAAATATTGTACTTGCATCAGTATAAATAATTTTGGTGTAAGAAGGATTGTGATTCAGATGCCTACAATTGATTTCAGTCAAATTTTACTTCCAAAACGATATCTGTTCCAAACTCTGAGTAGATAACTTTATGAAATAGGACCAATTTGGTGCGAAAGAAATATCGATGCTCAAATATCTTGTCATGAACTGGCACAAATTACCAACAACAATTGACATAGAAATAACCTGCCCTACAAAACTGGCAACTTTTTTAACATGAACTCGCCTATGTTGTCTCATACTATTTTCAATCTCTAACATAGTGTTCACAGCTTTATCGATTCTCTTTTTAGGTATGGAAATAGTAAAGTCCTTAGAATCTAAACATGCCCCTAGAAACTCAATTTTTTGTACTGGCTCCCACTGAGATTTCTCAACATTTGGAACAAAACCAGAGGCAATCAGATAATTTTTGATAGAATTTGCCATTTCTAAACAAAGATCGTATGTATCATTACAACCAAAGCCATCGTCTAGAAATAACATAACCTTTTTTCCTTCACCTCTCCATTTGGAGATAAGAGGCCTTGTTAATTTAACAAAACAATATGGTGCAGTTGAAATTCCAAACGGTAGCACTAAAAATTTAAAAAAATTGTTTTTCACCCTGTTTGTTTTGCCATGCAAAGCCCAGGTAATCAGTATGTGGAGGATAAATTGAAACAAAATGATAGGCGCTATGAATATCAAACTTAAATGTGAAAGACTTTGGCTTTAAATATTCTAAAACTAACCTTAGATCTTCATACTTTATGGATTGTTTCCATAAATGTTGGTTAACTATCCTGAGATCTAATATCAATCTTTTTTTTTTTCCCTCGGCTTGAATAGAAACTGTCAAAGGATTTACAATATATGGCGGCTCTATACATTTTTCAACTAATCCCCTATTCAATAAGTTCGAAATAGCCTCCTCAACAAAAATTGGTTCTTTCTTTGCAGAAAGGTTGTTATCTAACTGTGCCGACTGTGGTTTAGAATAAAACGGTAGCCTGTATCCATTTTCTATTATGTCTATAATAAAGTTACTAGATCCAATGTCTTTCCAAAATTTTAAATTGTCTCTTAATCTTCCTTTCACAATAATTTGTTTACGACCTGACTCATATTCAAAGTAATCGGTAGTGAAATTATCATTAACACCGTTACTGAAAATAGAATCATACTCATCTGTTAATTTATTGAGGTTTGCTGCTGAACTCGCCCGACTGGTTGAACTTGTTGAGTGGACAGTCTTTTCTGTAGTGCTGGAAGCTCCCACAGGAGAAACAGCACCCCGACGGTCCTTTCCTTCCACCGAAGGCACGAAAATTACCTGATGGTCCTGGAAAATTATGACTGTCTCCCGTTCCAAAAGTTGGACTCATCCACGACTGAGATGAACTAAACTGACCAGGATAAATAAGAGGCCCGGCAGTAGGAATTTGGGAACGCTTTTTCGATGCTTTTCTTTTCGTAACTGCCTGTTTCCTCTTCTTGAGATTTCTGTTTTCTGCTTTGTTAATCCTGGACTCATCTTCGCTGTCACTAGCAACTGGATTCGTTTCGCATAATTTCACTGTATCCCACCCTGCCTCCGAGGTGTCAGCAATGCGTATAAGTTTATTGCGTTTTTTTTTATTTTTTCTGAGCAGTCCTTTAGCAAATTTTGTAGCATAATCAAATTTATTGTTGGTAATAGCCCACAAAGCCTGAACACAGTCTTGATCAATGTCACAGTTGAAATTATATTGCTGCTTGTTACCTTCACGTTTCCACGTGAGTTCTTTCTCCAACAACTTGGTGACCTCAGATTTAACAGAAACGTTACTGTCTTCCACCTCCTCTCGCAAATGGTTCAACTCGCTCGTCTGTTGCTTGAGCTGCTCTAAAACTTGTTGTAGCACAAATTCAATACCGCCCAAGTTTTGTTGTTCCATTTGGTCTTCGCTACGTGACATAATGTCGTCCTCCATAAGTAAAGTGGTAACTGTACACTTGAAGTGTCCAACGCTGAATGACAATACTTAGCGCGGAGCTAACGAAGTTACCACTGATCACGTGACTACAAAGTAGAGACTGACCAATCAGGGGAAATCCTTTTCCAACTAATTCACTAGTTCAATCGTTGGAAAATTCATCTCTCTACCACACTGATAATATAAAAACCTGTTTGAGCTTCCCATCACATGTTTTAAATTGAATTTTTGTGACATTGTTGCCCTCAACTGTTTCTCTATAAGCTTGTTGAATAAACGTCGCTTATATTCACCTCTCCTCTCTGTTAGTACCTAACAGTTTACCCTAGGTAGCTGTTAGCGAGAGTATGAGCGTTTATGAAACACGTATGGTACACTGTAATAATTAATTTTTTATGCTCCATAGCTACTTACCTTTTTTCTTTACACCATTATTGTTATGATTATTACTACTAACGTACAACCCTGATTGGAAAAGCTGAATTTTACAACCCCAAGGGCTTCAACAGGGAAAGTAGCTCGGTAAGGAAAGGAAAGAAGGCAATAACAAGTAAGCTATAGAAGTAATTAATAAAAATAAAGATTATTTGTTTTGTTCCTATAAGAACTGAAATAAATATATTGTGATATAGTAGGATTAAATCAAATTGGTAAGGGGGAACCTTGTATGAAATTAAAAGAGGGCCATATATTTTCTTTCAGACTACATGAAAGGAACAAAAAAAAAAAAAAAAAAAAAATGGAGTAGGTTTTCCTATTAATAAGAATCTTGCAGGTAACATGGAAAATTTTTATAGTGCTAGTGATAGAATTACAGAATAAATTATCTAACTTAATAAGAAGTATAAACTGAAGATCATTGGAGTGTATGAACCAAAAACATCCCATACAAAGGAGGAAATGGAAATTTCTTATGAATGTCTAGAGATAACTATAAAAAAGAACATGTCTCAATTTACATTTGTCTTGGGTAATTTCAATGCTAAAGTAGGTCAAAAGAAGAGAAGAGAATCAGCAGTAGGTGAATTTAGCGTAGGCATAAGGAATGACAGAGGAGACATGCTTGTAGAATTTGCTTAAAGATACAATCATAAAATTATGAACACCTTTTATAGAAAGGAACATAGAAAATGTACATGAAGTCCAAATAGGCAGACACAAAATGAAAAAGTCAATTTAATTAAAGATGCGACATGTTAATCAGGTTAAAGTCGAGTGATCATTGAATGGTGAGAGCAAAATTTGTTTAAATCCATGGAAAGAGAGAGAATAAATAATTCCAAGAAAATACTCACAGCTACACGATGAAATGGAAGTAAGTAAAGAAGAAATGAACAGTAATTTAATAAAATTTCTTTTGGGATCAGTACAAGAAATTGGGAGAAGAGTTCCTAAACAAGATCAAGAAAAGACCAAAAACCAAATAAAGAAAAGATTGGAAATGTGTGTAAAATCCAAGAAAAATGAAATAGAATTAGCAGAACTATCCAAAACAGTAAATAAACTAAAAAACCAAGATATTCGTAAACACAATTAGACCAAAATTGATAAAACAGTAAAGAAAGGAAGAAGTATCAAATTGATGAAAAGAACTTTGGAACAGGGTGCCAATAGAGATGTTTGCTTTAAAGGCTGAAAATGGAAATATCCACAAAAGAGATGGAATGATAAAAATTGCAGATGATTTCTATAAAATGCTATACAATATTGATATAAGAAATAACTACACCAATAGAAATAATAAAAACACTTTAGCCGGTATCGAACGTACCAGTAGGAGAAGTTAAGAAAGCATATGGCCTAACAATTGATTTAATAATTCATGGAGGAGATTCCATAGTATTAAAAATGGCTAAACACTACACCAAAATGTCTGCAAGAATACTCTATACCTCCATCTTGGAAAAAATATCATTACACTATTTCACAAAAAGGGAGACACAAAAGACCTGAAAATTACCGCCGATAAGTGTACTCGCGTAATATATCAAATATTTACAAAGATCTTATTAGACCGAATAGAAAGACAACTAGTCTTTAATCAACTAAGAGAGCAGGCAGGCCTTAGAATTGGGTATTCAACAACTGACCATATCCATGTAATTATCCAGCTTATAAAAAAATTAACAGAGTATGAGAAACCACTATGTATGGCATTTATAGACTATAAGAAAGCTTTTGATTCTGTCAAAACATCAGCAGTAATGAAAGCCCTTCAAAGCCAAGGAATAAGGAGAATCTTATGTTAGAACACCTGAAGATATCTAAACAAGGAGTACAGCAATCCTAAAACTACATATAGTGAGAAATTTTCAATTGAAAAAGGAGTTAGACAGGGGGACCCAATTTCTCCTAAATTATTCACTGCATGTCTAGAAGTTTTTAAGAATTTATATTGGGAAAATGTAATAATTAATGTTAATGGAGAATACCTTAAGATTTGTAGATGACGTAGTTGTGTTCTGGGAATATTGGGAGGAATTACAAAAGATGGTAGATGATTTGAATAGAGAAAGCAGAAATGTGGGACTGAAAATAAACGTGAGTAAAACTAAGATAATGTTCAATGAAAATGCAAAGAGGAAATAAGAGTTATATACGAGCCTCTATATATTTTTAATGAATATACTGTACGTACTTAGGACAGACAGTGAGTGTTTCCCCTGAACACGAGACTGAAATTAAAAAAAAGATAAGCATGGGATGGGGATCATTTGGTAAACGAAGTGAGAAGTAAAATGCCACTTTCATGAGATGGCCTTACCAATATTAACTGGGAACCTTACTGAAGCCTTAGAACGTAACCTAATTGCAACTCAAAGATCTTTGGAAAGAATAATGATGGGAATAACATTAAGACAGAAAAAGAGCAAGGTAAAGTAGGTGATATTCTAACAACTTGTAAGCAAAATAAATGGACATATGCTGGCCATATAATGATAATGACAGACAATAAATGGACATTAAGAATAACAAAATGGGTCATTAGAAGAGATTGTAAAAGAAGCAGAGCAAAAGAAGACGATTGATTGATGAATTACGGAAGTTTTCGGGTGTGGACTGGCACAGAAAGACCATAAACAGACGCCAGGGGAAGGACATTTCTGAGGCCTTTGTTCTAAAGTGAACTAGTAAAGGCTGATAAGATCACGAAAGCTGACACGTGATGAGCATAAAATGTATTATTGACTCGAAAGGAAAAATGAAAAGATTTCAATGGAGTTAGTACTTTCATCCATTACGGATATCGACAGAATCAACAATGAAAATACATATTCAAAGACGTCGTATTTATACAGAAGTGGACCCTACAGTTGACAGTTTTTTGATAATTCCAGAAAAGTCAGATTTTAATTAAAAGAATAATATCGGATTAACGGAAAACAGACCAGGGCTTAGATTTAAATTTTGATCTTTGGTACAGGATATTAAAAGGATTCAACACTATTCCCTTGGTTATAGTAATTTACATGGATTAATTTACTCGTCTCTCACCATTCAATTATATCACTAAATCCTAACCAGTGGGAGGCAAAGGCATTATTCAGAGAAACGCTAGAGACGATCACCTAATGCTGTTTTATTCTGACTGAAATAGTTTTGGATGCTTGGCCGTATCGAACAAGTTGCAATCTGAACCACGAATACTATATACTATACAGGGTATTATAATTTCTAGAACTATTTGTAATCAACATGTCTTCAAAGTACATTTATATTTAAACACTACTCTAGTGTCTAGTTTTTTCAAAAAGGTTAGGGCATCTAAAAAGTCATGAAATGGCAAAGGAAGTATAATATTAATAGATTTTTTTTCTCTAACTGGACACTATAAAATGTTTTCTTAGCTTTATTTATACAACTTTCTAGAAAACATTTGGGATAGCAGAGATTAGTAGCAATTACTTCAATTTTACTGAACTCATCCTCGATGTACTCGGGGTTGCATATTTAAAGTGCCCTAAGGTACATGGAGGAAAAAACAAAATCCTTTATATTTTTAGAATGGCCAGAGTAGAATTGTACATGTGAAAGGTTATTGGGAGGCTTTTTATATATGGAAAACTTAAATTTATCTGCTTGCCTAACTTAAAACGTCTAAAAATGGGATACAGTTATTAATTTTCAATAGTAAATTTGATGGGTGGTACCAATGATATAATGATTGCAACAAAACCCTCTAGATCAAAAATTTCTTCTAAAATACACAAAACGTCAACATAGCTATACCAAAATATTTAGGACGACCACTCTGAAGGAATTAATCTAGATTAAAAATACCCAATATATATGTTGGATAAAAGAATGGACAAAGGATTACCCATGGCCATACCAAAAACTTGTTCATAGTAATCTCCAATAAAACTAAATTCACACTTTTTATTGCACAGACAAATAAGTTCAATAACAGCACAGTTTGGTAAAGGTAACTCAAAAGCATCTAAAATACCAGACAGGAAATTCAATAAATCATCAACCGGAAACTTGGCAAACTACGAAATAACATCAAAACTTACAAATCTATGGTTGGACGTTAATATTTTGTAATTTTTATAAAGATCAGCTTATGATCTTTGCGAAAAATTACAAAATATTAATTTAAGTGCATAAGAAAGGGAATGGGTTAAAGGTGAAGACTGATTTGATACTTAATGAAAGGGAGCATGGAGAGAAGATCGCCAGTCGGATCACGAGGAATTATGTTATAACGGCTGCTTATTTTACTTGCCAGAGGCGATGAAGACATAAGGCAGCTTAAGCGCTCAAAAGTAGTAAGCGTGTATTTGTTAAGCCAAGATTGATACCGTGACAGTTTTACCTAGGTTTTGGTATTTCCTTTATAGTAGATTGTAAAGGTAAGGAGCAAAGTTTTAAGAATATGAATATTTGTTTATAAAGTCAGTCAAGGTAATTCTAGAAGATTGGAAATTGGTTTTTATAAAGGTAGCTGATATAATTCTGGAATATTGAAATTGGGCTTACAAACAGTTGATCCAATTCTGGAAAATTGTAAGTAGGTTTTACAAAGTCAGTTGAGGTAATTCTTGAAGTTTGGAAATTGGATTTATAAAGTCAGCTGAGATAATTCTGGAAGGTTGAAAATTGTTTTTAAAAAGTTGATTTTACAAAGCCAGTTGAGGTAATTCTGGAAGATTGGAAATTGGTTTTACGTAGTCAGCTGATATACTGTAATTCTTGAAGACTGAAATTGTTTTTGGAAAGGCAGTTGGTTTAATTCTGGAAAATTAAAATTTGGTTTTGCAAAGTCAGCATTATCAAGAATGCTTTATTTTTTTTTAATAAAAAACCATATAACAATTTTTTTTTCTAAGTACATCCATTAAATCTATCCCCTATACCAACTGTCAGTCATTTCTGGTATATTTTTCTTCAAGTGGGAGGAGTATTACGCGGCTCTGGCCAAGTTACTTAATGAAGCTATTGTTGTTCCCGTTCCAGACCTCATGGTAATGTAGTTTGGGTCTACGCCCCTTTACGCCCTGCCCACCCGTTATAAGAGCATAGCACCCATGGCTGTGTCATTGCCGACCGCTTTTCAGGCATTGATCGAAAGATCTTTTTGCCTGCTTTTTTCATCTTAATTTTGTAACGTTTGGTTTGCATTTTTATTTGTTAGCCTAGTTGCTATTCCCAGTGACGTCCATTACAATTTTGGGTGATGGAGTCTTGTTGAAATATCCTAACCTATAAAGTTTAGACTTTTCAACTGATTATACGCTTATTTCTATTACATTTAATTCAAGGACAAGGCTAGAGATGCAGATACTATTCGACGCAGTACTTATTCCAAAGGGCGCTGTTGTGTTCAACTCTGTAAGGCTATCTGATGCCTGTGGACCTTTCAGTTTTCCAAATGGGTTGGACTCATTTGCGCATTTTCAGCAGAGCGATGGAAATAAGATTACTTGAGATATTGAGGTTGTTAGCAGAAGTTTACTGAACCATGAAAGAACATTCTCGCAAACTTATGTGGGAACATTAAGCTGTAAGGAATTATTATTATTATTATTATTATTATTATTATTATTATTATTATTATTATTATTATTATTATTATTGTTATTATTTCTTGCAGCGATAAATTTTTATCCTGTAGTCTGGCCATTAAAATACTGTAGGTCAGAGAGAGAGAGAGAGAGAGAGAGAGAGAGAGAGAGAGAGAGAGAGAGAGAGAGAGAGAGAGAGAGAGAGAGAGAGAGAGAGTTCAATAGTCCTATCAAGATTGAAGTTTCAAGTATAACCTTAAGCACTATAGTTTTTATTAAATTGCTGATCTTTCGTCACTGTCATATACTGTTTTTTTTTTTTTTTTTTTTTTTTTTTTTCAAACTTAACGATATTATCCCTTCTGCCTTCTGTTTATAAATGGCTCATAGAATGAACAAATTTGTTCCTTTATTTAGGTCATGGTTGAAGGAAAAGAGTAAAAGGAGAAGAGAGCGACAGTCTGACCTCAAATATTCTTTTTCTGCTATAAAACTACATTTACCGTATGTATCGCATAGTAATGTAGCTTTTAGCTTTGCATTAAATGGTAATTGCCTAAATGAAGTTCATATCGTGCCAGCATACCTGTGTTTTATTTGGTGATGCGTCCTGCTGTTGCCTAACACTTAGTAAGTGCCTTGGGTGGTCTTTTTATAGATGGTACTGATGATTTGGTGCAGTGTCACTAAGGCTCCCATTTTATCGCGCTGCGCTAAATCCGTTCCTATTGAGGAACGCTATCTTTCATGGATATCAGAAACGTGACTAGGTAGTCTCGTTGAATAAAGATGATAGTTAAAGGTGTTTACTTTACTTCAGTATGATTTTGAAGTAGCGAAAACTGATATTTTCTGATATTACTTAATCTGTACTGTGATTCAATTGATGTTGCAGCATTATGCGCGCGCCTTTCACAAATGTTTGGCTTAGTGAGAAAATTAAGGTTTTCGGTGATCAATCTGTTCTGAAGAAGTGTTTTAATTCTTTCATTTTAACTTGTTTCAACCATTGATTTCCTGTCAGGTCTTCAGTTGCTAACTCTCATCTTAATTTGTTGGACAAAAACCTTCTTATTCCTGATCCAGATATTAAACTCTGGCACCGTAGTTCAGTTCTTTTTGCATGTTTCATAAAATTTATCATAATTCTGATCATCCTATGCATTGAGATCTTCCCAGATTGTACCATCTTGTACGTAGCACTGGGTATGTAGTTCATTCTAACAATTATGCCTTCTCTATCTTAAGATAAGGCTCAATACTTAGACAGTAGTCAAGATTTTTTGCTCCAGGTGTGACCGGATTATGGAATGATATTACTGATCGGGCAGTTGAACTGGTGGAACCTAAAAAGATCAAACTTTCAGCGAATGATTTTATGGAAAAAAGGCTGACGTGATTCTCCAATTTTTATATAAATATTTTAACGTTGTTACTGATCTTATTATATTTTATATTTATTTTTACTTTTCATATTGATTTTTTTACTTCGTTTTTTCCTTTCGTTACTGGGCTATTTTCCTTGTTGGACCCCTTGGTCTTGTAGCATCTGGCCTTTCCAACTAGGGTTGTAGCCTAGATAGTAATAATAATCGTGTAGTTTTAGAAACTACTGCATCGTGGTTTTACGTCAGTAGGCCAAAAGAAAATATGGAAATGTGTATAGCGAAAGAAATCTATTCGCCGTGGCATTTTGACGGTACGTTTAATGGTATGTCATTAATGGCCATTCTTAGGAGGTTGTGATTTATGGTTGGATTGGAAATTGCATTGTTGTAGGAGAGTAATGTGTCCCCTACTAATTCTCCTGCCTCAGCCTTTCCCTGTTCCCGACTTTTTTTTCCTCGTTTTGATGGGCAGAGTATTGTGCCAGACTGATGGTAGTATTAATGCGTGAAACCCTAATTACAGTGTTGCCAAAAGGCCTTATTTTAGATGGGTGGGTTTGGGAGGGTGGGGTACCGGGCGTTGGAATAGGAATAAGACTTCATGGTGGTAGAGGTTCCCTTGGCTGCTTCATACAAGATCTCTTGGGGCGGCGGCATCTCTTTCGTGGGTACTCCTTTTTTTTCCTGCTCTCTCAATCTCCACCCAACCATCGTCGAATGTAGTGGGCGGCACCCGATACAAATTTGGGCGTGGATGGTGCCTGGGCGTGGGTGGGCTACTTGTCACTCACACCTCTGATGTCCTCCGCCCAGTTTTCCTTCCCCTCCCCTATCTCCCGTTACCCCCCCCTCCCCTGCCTTATCTTCATTAGTTGCCTCCCGTTCGCTAGGTCTTGATGGGAGGCCATCCATCCATCCAAGCGAGGAGTTTTAGGGGGTTATGTAAAGGCATGAATATTTGCGCTTGGCGTGGTCCCTCTAGAAAGGGCCATCATTTTTTTAAGAACATTACTGATGTATAAAAGTCCTCGTAGCCACTCATTTATTTCCATGGAGCGGATGAGTACATGGAACAGTTATTGCATCTGCTTTAGTTCCAAGCGATGCTAAATGGTTGAGATGAAGAGAGAAGTTATTTCTTCAGGTATTTGGAATTTTCTGTCATGTAGTCTTACACCCCCCCCCCCCTCTCTCTCTCTCTCTCTCTCTCTCTCTCTCTCTCTCTCTCTCTCTCTCTCTCTCTCTCTCTCTCTCTCTCTCTCTCTCTCATAACTTATCCATAATTTTTTTTTGAAGAATCTTTTGTTTAATCCCATGATTCTTGGAAGACACGTACTTAGCAAGGAAGGCAGGTGAGGACAGGATCTTTAATTTGAATCGGGAAATGCGAATTAATTTTTTGGGTGTGTTTGATCTGGTTCGTTTATTTTCGTTTTTTTATCGCTTCTTATTTTTTGCTCGGTTGTAGATGACTCAGGATCCAGAGAAGATCGGGGCTGCTAACGTGCCGACCAAAATAAGACCTTTTCCGTGCTGATATTCACGTGAGCCCCTCTTCGATTAAAGTTCCTGTGGCCGGTATTGGGCATTTATGCGGCCAGTTTTTTTTTAATCCATTTCCTTTATTAAAACTAATCTCCGTTTAAAACTTTTTTCAACGTTCACTTTAATGCTAAGTTGACCCACCGGGACCCTGAGTCATCGAAGGTCAGAGAACATGAAACTATCCAGTAATATACAGTACTGTAGATAAAAATGAAATAATTTTCATCTTATGTATTATCGTTTGGATTTATTTAACAAAACCAGGAAAAATAATTTCTCGATATCATTTCAATATTAATTTGTTGATTTTTTTTCATGCTTTATCACACCCATGTTTTTACTTTTTATTAATTAAAGTAATTTTATTTATATATTTCATTCTGAAATATATAAAAGATTCATTCTGAAATATAAAGATTCATTCTGAAATATAACGAAATAGTAGAAAAAACTTCCCATATCTCTGGGAACATGAAACTCGGACAATTCTAATTCATAAACTAGCGACTTGATGCAATCTCTACACATGAGTTACAATAAATATCTCGCTCACAATAGCTATCTGAGACATAAAAACATCAGAAAAAGTGTATGTAGTCCGCCTCTGTTGGATAGTGCTCCGGCAAGAGCCTTTAGATTAATTCCATTTAGGTGCACTACCACGTAAATTGGAACATTTTTATGAGAAATTTCCTGACAATATAAGGTATCTAACAATATAACGAAGAGACTCAGAAATAGACTTTGCAATTTTGCCTACCTCTTTAGCACATTACTACTGACAGTTTTTGCTCAGTGATCTGTTTTGTGTTAGCAAATGACAACTACCCGTTTAATACAATAAATTCTTCTTTTCACTCTGTAGGAGCTTTTTCACTTAACCGCGTAAATGCCTTCCTCAGCAAATACTTTTAAGTAAAACTCTTGAAACTTACCTAATTTGAATTGTCATGTGGGCCATTCATTTGGCGTATGCAACTAAAGAAGTGTTCCAAAAGATTCGATTTAATCACCTTCTAAGTAGGAATTAACGCTATAGAATTTATTATACATTTCATTAAGTCTATAAGCTATTTACATGGCAGATTACTTTTTTCCCCTTAAATTCGTAGGGCCTACAGGCATTTAAATGTTGTTTGCAATTCTTATGGTTTTCATAGTATCAACTATGTTAGAATTATTTTCTGCTCATAAATTTTCCCAAAAGCATTTCGTGAAACTTTGTCACCAAACATTAAACAAAAAGTCATAACATTAAACCATTTATCGGAAAGATGAATGAAATCAGGAATCTCTATTCTATCCTCCTCTGACTGAACATTTCATGAATGGCCGAACCAGAAACAAAACTATTATTTTGCAACTTGAACCCCGAATTGTTGTCGGCAATAACATCCTTGCAAAAATGCTCCTAGCAAATCACAGCCTGATCTAGGCCGTCTAGATGCCTGTTTCCAGACATCTCGTAAACATCCATTTCTAGGAAAACGAAAGAAACGCGTGTCTAACCCTATAGACTTGGCTTTTCCTTTCATGTTAAAGCAGCTTAAATCTGTGCAATTGTTCAGCATTGTTCAGACAATCTTTAAATAAAGAGTTTAAGCAGGAAAATTCTTTTCAAAGTGTCGTTTACCACTAGAAATTTGAGAATAAGACATTGTGCAAGACAACTGGTATTTATATGCTGGAATACTAAGCATATTGTAGATCAATATGTATCAAAGAAGTCAATAGGGACTGAATGTATAATACAAATAAACCGAAGGACAATTTGGGTTGCCTTCTACCAAATCTTTAACCTGGATTGCTTGCTGACGCGAGTCCGTCCAAGGTTAGGGGCTCACGTGAGCTAACTATCCTACCCGCCCAGATTCTGACCTGCGCGTTAGCAGACCCGTTCTTCTCTGGATCCTGAGATGACTGTTTAAGAGGATTGAGCTCGATTTTGTTATAGTATATAGGGAATTGTATTTCGACAAATAAACAATATTTGTAATTCACGAGGTATTTCACGGTGTCTTTTCATTATTTTAGTTATTTTCCTCAACGAAGAAGTGATGGGATATATCTATGACTAGGTTTTAACATATACGCTGAACCTCATATTAACTTAATTACGTTATTTTATTCATTGACATTTTGCGCCTGACCCTTGGAAGAAACTGTCTTGACCAACATTCAACTTTCGACCTAGAGCAGAGTTTTTTTTTTTTTTTTCGTTATGCTTTACTATATTATCCATAATTCTCTGTGCCGATGAGCATAATTGTTGCAACACCAGTCTACGATAATCAGTGAATCTCAAAACGGTGAATTTTTTCTCCAGACTTTCATTCAAGAAGTAAACGGATATTTACCTATGAAGAAGTATCACCTCGCTAGTAGTAATAAACAATAGTATCAATACTATTCTATTTCAAAAGTCTAGTATACAACCTCTGACCTGCAGATATTCCTATTCTTTGTTTTGTGGCCATGGTTTGGAAGGACTTATATGGTAATGATACCTTATATGTTAATAATTACGGTACCGGCGGCCTGGACGTCATCGACGATTTGTTTGTGTTTGGCCGAGAAAGTGACAGATCGTAATCTCGGGAGAACGAGAGATCTCTTTCCTCCCAACCCACTTAATGTTTCTTATCTTATCGTTTAATCGGAATCTTGTTGTTGGGGGGAAAACAGTGATACGTCGGGGCGATACAAACTGTCGACGTTCATATCGGTTTGTTTTACCGTATGGTACTTGAGTCAATTTACATTTCAGACCGTATAGGTTTTTTTTACAATTCTTTTTATTTTTCCTTTTTTTTCAAATTATGGGTCTAAGGCCGAATAAAAAGTGCAGACATTTTTGTTCTCTCCTTGGGTCTTTTATTTTTATTTTGAGAGGACACGAAAAAGAAGAGGGAGACCTTAGGAACACAGCGAAGAGTTTAGAATGCATAAATTTTTTTTTCATAACTGTAGATGATTCATATCGTCTGCTCAAAAGTATTGGGCCTATACTGAATAAACCCAGTCTAAGCTTACCGATATCGGCTCAATACCCTTAGCATTACTGCCTTAATGGAGTGTTTGAAATTTATTTTTATAATAATAATAATAATAATAATAATAATAATAATAATAATAATAATAGTAATAATGTTTATTGGACAAAAGCATATTTACATACAAAAAAAAAAAAAAAAAGACTCGGTCCAAGCCCATGGGGAGCAGAGCTCTTCGGGCAATAATACAAATAAAATAATATCATCAATTAAAAAAAAATTATAAAAAGTAAATATTGATATAGATAAACTAAATTTACACATACATATACATAAGTATATACATATGCATACATATACACATACATATACATACATATATACACATGTACATATACATACACGTATACACATAGATACATATAAATTAGATTTTTAGCCTAAAAATAAATGGAAATGTATATTCATATAAAAAAGAAGTCCGGAATAATAAACAGTGCAAATTTTGAATTTAAACACTTATATGGTAGAAATGCTAGAATTACAAATGTATACAAGCAATAAACAATATAAGAATTAAGAACATTATAATGTGCATTAATGGTTAGGTCATGAAGAAATGTCTACTAATAAAACTTAGTACACAGATAATAACAGATTAGTATATGATGTTTTAAAAGATCGAATGCTAAGCAATGCCTTAAGATAAGCAGGCAGAGTATTCCATTGTTTAACTCCCTGATAGAGATAAAACTGTTCACATTTCTTTACACGTACGAAGGGAAGAGTTAAGTTAGAGTCTCTTGTTCTATATTGGTGTACTGATTGTACCTGAATTATTTTTTGTCTAATGGATGGATAGTTACTGTATGCAGCGAAAGTGTTTGAAACATCAAATTCATTAAGGAGAGTTTGTAGGTGTCCTCCAACTTCAGAATCGAGAGAGACCGGAATAGAGGTGATGTATGAGCTAAATAATCACTCGAAGTTATTATTCTCACCAGTTTTTTTTTTTTTTTTGCATAACGATTAGCGGTTGCAGGACGTTTCTACTGCAACTCCCCCACGCTGTAATGCAGTAATTTAGATGAGGAGATATTAAAGAGTGGTAGAGTTGTGTTAATATATATAGCGGGAAATAATCCTTTAGCCTATATATGATACCTGTAACTTTGGAAATTTTATTGACTATCATATCCACATGCTTACTGAAGGTTAATTTATTGTCAAACATTACTCCTAAAAATTTTCCGCTGGACTTCTGGTCAAGAGTGTGATTTCCTATTGCAACTCGTATGTTACCGGGAACTTTGCGCAAAGAAAATATTATGAAATATGTTTTTCTCTCATTTAGGGTCAATTTATTCGATAGTAACCAATTTTTAACATTGTTTAAGTTAGCAGTTAAAGAATTACAAAGAGAATAAATATTTTTATGACAAGGATGGAGCGTGGTGTCATCGGCAAAAAGTATGGAGTTTAATCTGCCAACTGAACGAGGCAAATCATTAATATAGATGAGGAAAAATAACGGTCCTAAGACTGATCCCTGAGGGACACCTATTTGACATCCATAATCTCTGAAAGATGACCATCGAGCGTGACAAATTGTTTTCGATTTATTAGGTAGGACTGGAGTAAGAGTAGTGCATTGCCTCGTATACCATAATGTTCCAGGTTTTGAAGTATATCATGAGACACAGTATCAAAGGCTCTGCTCAAATCCAAAAAAACCGCACCAAGGTATTCATTTTTATTCATTGCATCATAGATATTTTCAAGAAGGTCATGAACGGCATCACTAGTACTTACGCCTCGTAAGAAACCATACTGACACGTAGAGAAGATGTTACAACTATTGAAGAAAGAGTAAAGTCGACTATACAATAGTTTTTCAAATATTTTATTCAACAAAGGAAGGCAGCTAATTGGTCTATAGTTATTAACATCTGATATGTCACCAGATTTGTGTAACACAGTCACACACGTAATTTTCAAAATGTCAGGATAAATACCAGCATCTAAACAACGGTTGAATAGCAAGGATATAGGAAAGGCAAGTAACGTAAAGAGCACCATTTGATGTAATGCATACTTATAGGTAGATGTATTCGGGAGGTGTGTTTTTCTCTAGATCTTGGATTGAAAAGACCCTATAAATGTCTTGCGATTTCATCCAAAGAGAAAGGTGGTGCAGGGAAGTTCTTAAGAAATCTCGAAACCTGTGGCTAGGAGTAAGTATGAGTTCTCAAATTGAAGAGAATGTCTCGTGTAGCAGCTTTAGTAAGGTTTTCCCCCAGTAAATCCAGTCACGGAGTAGTGCTGAAAAAAAAAGTACCTTCCATCACTTATACATGCAACTCATATTGTAATGTGTGTATATATATATATATATATATATATATATATATATATATATATATATATATATATATATATATATATATATATATATGTACGTACATATAAAGTATGTATATATACTCATATATATATATTATATATATATATATATATATATATATATATATATATATATATATATATATATATATATATATATATAATGTATATATGTATATGTATATACATGCATTTATATGTATTTATATATACATATACTGTATATATATAATTTGTGTATATATATATATATATATATATATATATATATATATATATATATATATATATATATATATATATATATATATATATATATATATATTACTCCTGTCAACTATTTTATCTCGCATACGCGGCTGAAGGTCTTTGTGACCGACTTTTACACAAATATTTTGAGATGAGGTTGCTATCTGCACGTCCTGCCTCAGGGATGTTCGAGTGACTTGAACTGATGACTATAGATCTTCACTTTTACCTTGATTGGGCTTTTCCTATCACATACCACTCCTGCTACTTCCCTCCACTTTCCCCATGCTGCTTTTATCCTATTCTCAATTTGAATTTCACATCCTCCCTCCTGATTTATAGTAGATCCCAAATATCTAAATTGTTCTACCTGTTTTATAAATGCTCCTCTACTTTCATGTATGACTATATCTCTATCCTGTCTGTACTTTTCTTGAGCTAACCATAGCTTCAGCCCTATCCACATTCATCGTCAAACCACCCTTTTCCAAAGTCTCTTGCCACTCTACCACCCTTCTCAGTAATTCTTCCTCATTTCAGCAGTAATCACCAAATTATCTGCTTATAGCAACTACCATAACTCTTCATTTCTGACCCCTTCACTTACCACTTCCAAGGCCAACACAAATGAAAACAAATCATCTGCATATAGCAACTCCCACAACTCTTCATTTCTGATCCCTTCACTTAACACATCCAAGACCAACACAAATGAAAACAAATCATCTGCATATAGCAACTCCCACAACTCTTCATTTCTGATCCCTTTACTTAACACATCCAAGACCAACACAAATGAAAACAAATCATCTGCATATAGCAACTCCCACAACTCTTCATTTCTGATCCCTTCACTTAACACATCCAAGACCAACACAAATGAAAATAAATCATCTGCATATAGCAAATCCCACAACTCTTCATTTCTGATCCCTTCACTTAACACATCCAAGACCAACACAAATGAAAACAAATCATCTGCATTTCTGATCCCTTCACTTAACACATCCAAGACCAACACAGATGAAAACAAATCATCTGTATATAGCAACTCCCACAACTCTCCATTTCTGATCCCTTCACTTAACACATCCAAGACCAACACAAATGAAAATAAATCATCTGCATATAGCAACTCCCACAACTCTTCATTTCTGATCCCTTTACTTAACACATCCAAGACCAACACAAATGAAAACAAATCATCTGCATATAGCAACTCCCACAACTCTTCATTTCTGATCCCTTCACTTAACACATCAAAGACCAACACAAATGAAGACAAATAATCTGCATATAGCAACTCCCACAACTCTTCATTTTTGATCCCTTCACTTAACACATCCAAGACCAACACAAATGAAAATAAATCATCTGCATATAGCAACTCCCACAACTCTTCATTTCTGATCCCTTCACTTAACACATCCAAGACCACACAAATGAAAACAAATCATCTGCATATAGCAACTCCCACAACTCTTCATTTCTGATCCCTTCACTTAACACATCAAAGACCAACACAAATGAAGACAAATAATCTGCATATAGCAACTCCCACAACTCTTCATTTTTGATCCCTTCACTTAACACATCCAAGACCAACACAAATGAAAATAAATCATCTGCATATAGCAACTCCCACAACTCTTCATTTCTGATCCCTTTACTTAACACATCCAAGACCAACACAAATGAAAACAAATCATCTGCATATAGCAACTCCCACAACTCTTCATTTCTGATCCCTTTACTTAACACATCCAAGACCAACACAAATGAAGACAAATCATCTGCATATAGCAACTCCCACAACTCTTCATTTCTGATCCCTTCACTTAACACATCCAAGACCAACACAAATGAAAACAAATCATCTGCATATACCAACTCCCACAACTTTTCATCTCTAATCCCTTCACTTTAACATGTCCAAGGCCAACACAAATTAAAACTTGCTTAATGCTGACCGTTGATGTAATCCAACACTAACTTCAAAGGTTTTTGTTGGAGAAGCATACACATGTACATCTCTCTCCTCCTACATATGAAATATATATTTATATTATATGTATATATATATATGTATATATATACATATATATATATATATATAAATATATATATATATATATATATATACATATATATATATATATATATATATATATATATAAATATATATATATATATATATATATATATATATATATATATATATATATATATATATATATATATACATATACACTCATTCTGGTCATACTCAGCCGCATTGCCAGATGTATGACTACTCGGTCTCTCCCGTCCGATGTTAGGGGAAGAGGGAGTAGCCATATCCTGGTTGGAGCTGTTACCCTGAGTATACACGAAAACCACAATCTCCCACAAATTGCCAAACTGCCTGGTTGTAGTTAAGAAAGGGGGTAGGAAGGGTTGAATCTATGTGTGCATATCTATAGAAATATTTAGCTGTCATATATATATATATATTTATATATATATATATATATCTATCATTATCAGCCGATACTATAATTAAACCATTCGGTGATGGCCGGTGAGACGAGCTCTTTCCGAGAAGGTATCGTGTCCGAGCGCAAACTTTTAGTTAATTTTTTCTTGAAGGAATCACTCTTTAGAGACAAATTGAAAACCTCTGAAAACAACGATAAAGGCAGATTAAGAGATTAAAAGTCATACTGGGCGAGTATCCGATTTTCCCCTCACCCTTTCTTCACTTACAACTGTAATTGCTGGCACAAGATCGGCTAAATAACATCATCATCTGTGCGATAATAGCTTGCTTATTGTCTTTTCCTGCAGGCACACACATGCTCTCTCTCTCTCTCTATATATATATATATATATACATATATATATATATTTTACAACTAGCAAATTACATAAATTCCCGAGCTCACAAACTTACTTGCTTTATATTACATAATCTGATACACAAAAGAATACCTCCGAGCTCTGAGAATAATACACAACTCCCAGATGTTAATATGTATGAACACTGAATATCTAAAGGTCTCTTTACGTTGCACTCGAAACAAAAACTGGGTGATTACTTCACTTTTCATGGAAAGTACTCTAAAATCAACCTCTTACTTCGGTTTTAAGTTAAAGGTACGAGCAAGTTACTGAATTAATTATTGGTGATCGAAATAATACACATTTAAAAAAAAAATACCAAAAATAAATTACTTAAAATTTAAGTCTGAGCTAGAACTTAGACTTACGACAAAATGACACTTTAAGAATAATACAATAACTTTTTTTCACTAGAATTTAATTTATGAAAATATTTAATTTTGATAATTAATGAAAAAAGTTGACACCATAACAATATAGGAAGTGAACCATAATTACGCTTACATATACGTGACTGTTACTCTCACGTCCTTTGGTACTTTTACTTCTTTTTGACTCACGTTACCAAGCTCTTAAGCAGAAAATAAATGCACTTTACTGTTTAATCTAATCACACAGGGCCAGTCACAAAAACAAATTATTTTTACAATATAAACTATACTTACAAATAAACCACTTTCAACTTAAAATAGAAAAATTCCAACGTTTGAACAAACACTACACATTTGAGAGAAAACACTACACATTTGAGAGAAAACACTATGCATGTTTGAGAGGAAAAACTATGGCCGAAGAGGTGCTGGTGAGAGGGTTGGCAGAAGCACAGATCTTGTGGAATGTCAAGCTGGATCTCTGTCCTAAGCATGGGTAGGCCCTATATATATATATATATATATATATATATATATATATATATATATATATATATATATATATATATTATCCTAATTCATTCTGGAATTTTCCAGTGAATCAATCTTGAAGCATGGGGCCTGGACCGGGCGGGCCCTTGTGATTTGAAAATTGTCAACATAGCAGTTTGAAATATGGTTATATTGTTGCCTGACGAGGCAACACACTTGGCTAACTCCGTCCACCTCCTCTCGTTACATTAAAAAAATGAATAACTATAGTCTAGAACCTTCATGCAACTTCCAATCATGTGGAAACATGATGCAGTCCCTTGTGTTTATACCTTGTGTGTATCATACACACCGTTTAACAATATTACATATAACTTTGTAACCAAACTACTTGAAATAAAAAATTAATTCCTTGAAATAACGTAAATTTACATATACAGAACTGAATTGAAAATACAACTAACAGTCTTATGTAATTTACATACATATACTTAATCCTACATGAGTGGAACTCATCTTATAAGCGGGCTATACATCTCTTAAATATACGAATAAATTACAGGAATAAAATAATCTACCTATGTCAGACCAGCTTTGTAAGAATATATATATATATATATATATATATATATATATATATATATATATATATATATATATATAATATATATATTCAAATAAGCCCTATATTTTTATACATTAATGTCTGGATTATTTTAACGACCTTGAAAATATATGGCTTATTTAATTAGAAAAACATGTCTAAAGGCAAAATTTATCATATGTATATATATATATATATATATATATATATATATATATATATATATATATATATATATATATATATTGAAAATGGATAACCAAGCATAATCAATGCTTATGATGAACCTGGACGGGGTTTCTTTAAAGATGAGACCTTTTAAATCTTTTTAATTGCTCTGGTCTTCTCAGATACTTATATTTCCTTACCAATATCTCTGTGCTTGTGGTGTTCAGTTCACATCCGTCAATCAATGCTCTTTCACCTTATAAGATTAGGATTTCTTGAACGATGAGTCAATTTAATCTTCGTTCTCTCCATCTCTCTCTCTGTATCATGTACAAGGCCAATACAAAAAGGTCAGTTGGACAGAGGGTTATCCGTGAGTCACCCTTCTGGGCTAATCACCTCGACACACTTTCATTCAAGAACTCAAGTGCTGAAAGGGAGATGTACTTTTTTGTCGACGTTACCCATTTGATAAAATTAGTCAGAAATAACTTAATTGATTCAGGCTTTTGCTTAAGCAGCGATTTCACTTATGACACAAGCATCCATGAAATACTGGCAAAATCTAGTGCACAGTATGGGCAGGCTTATAAGATTAACGAACTCTTACCTGTAAACGAACAGCACAGTTTGTTTCAAGTATGCTGTGCAGTTATTATCGTCACCTTGTGCAAGTGCTTAAAGGTGGAGGTCTGTTGGAATCTAATACTGGCAAGCTACCTCTGAAATTATCTCGGTAATAAACTGGAATTCAAACATGTATGGCAATATACCAGTGGGAAATGGTTTAGGGATTAATAATGAATTTCAAATAAATACTTTGGAATTTTGGAAAGGTAATCAAGATAATGGCTAATCACAGAAAACAAGATGCTTGTACAAATTTCAAAAAGGCACAATTCTTTCTAGCAAGTCAGGTATTTGCCTTTCTAATTATGGCTAAAGATATCTATAATGCAATTTACATTATGATGCAAACGTTGAATCAAGACTGCCTAGAGTATCTGTTTGATTACATCAGGCAAATAGAGGGAACTTATGATCACCCTACTGCTTTTGAATTTGTTTAGGTTTAGGTCATTGATTTCGGAAATTTTTTATAAATTAATGACAAAAACAAACACTGCAAGGAGTAACAATTATATGTTGACCAATGAGTCTGCATGCAATTCAAAATAGATCTGGAGGAAAGGTTCCTGAAAACATTATTAAATTCTTTGTAAAGATAAATATATATTTAGGACTAAGGCACATGGATAACGCTGTTAACACGAAGAAGAGAAAGACAAAAATTGAAAATTATCGAGGAGATACAAGAAAAATACTGTATTTAAGATAACTATTTAGATGTCTGTTGATACTTATAGATTTCAAGACCTTCAATCAAGGAATTGTTGTATAATAAGATTGAGGTTATTTTTGTTTGCATTCAAGTGTGTAGAAATTGTTTTCATCAATAAAAGTTAAAACTACAACCGATTTTCTTTTAATACTCGCTAATCAATTCACTCTGCTTCAAGTGTTCAGTAATTTTATTTAATAGTAAAATTGAGCATTCTTAGAATTTTCTGGTAACGAAAGTATCAGATTAAGAAGTCAATACCAAAAATTACTCACGAGGATTTAACAATAGTTCCTTAATATACAAGGCAACGGCCCACCCGAGAATGGCCAGTTGAAGCTGGCGTAACGTCACAGTGAGAGAGAGAGAGAGAGAGAGAGAGAGAGAGAGAGAGAGAGAGAGGTAACAGTGCCTTGATCATGTAGCACTTTCCTTAGAGAGACTGCATCTATTCAAAATGTTTTCTTTACCTTCCACCTGTAGTTTTTCAAGGGTTGCTTGCTTGCTTGATAGATCGTCTAGCATTGTGCTAGACACGGGCTCTTGCGTTGGCAGCCCGTAGTTTTCAAGGGCGAAAATTTCCTTACCTGAATAAATGTTAAACACTGTTCTTCTTAAAATTCTTCTTAAAACACATTTGTCAAAGTCGTCTAGAGCAGTCACAGCACAAGGATAATGCTTTGTTTTTTCTAAAAATTTAGGATTTCCACATTCTTCTAGAGTGACTCGTCTCTTTTTGATTATTCGACATACTGGTCTTTCAGGAACACTTGTGACTTCAGACGTGCAGATACTGTACATGCTTTGGTCACATCAGCAAAAGGGTCTCAGTTCATCTCCTCCGTGAAATAATTGTACACTGTGGACTGTTTCCCTGGAATCAGGACGGAGATCACGAGTTGAGAAAGTTTCCCTTGTTTGATAGCTTTGCCGTCTCAAGCTCTGCATTATACATTCGAAAATGAATCATTCTGGGAGTAAATACTGCTTACTGATCTTTGCCTGGTAAATTTACCCTTGTGACCTCCAAGATGTACTGGTTTATCAGATTTCAAACTTCCTTCTGCCAGAGTCTTATTAAGACAGTGGGATAACACTGGCAAGTAACGTAGGTTTATAATTTCGAAAAAATGTAGTTGGTTTCAATTATCATTATATAAATGAAAACCGTACTTTATGAAATATATATGCTCGGCAGGAATAACAGAGAGAGAGAGAGAGAGAGAGAGAGAGAGAGAGAGAGAGAGAGAGAGGAGAGAGAGAGAGAGAGAGAGAGAGCCTGGATTTAACCTTTGGGTATTCCAGTGAGATTAGTAAAAAAGGAGGGCCATCTCCCATAAAGTGGCTACGCTTTATCATGGATGGTTCTTGTCTAACTACACTGTTCATTTTTCCTTGAATGGGTTGAATTATTTTGACACGAGTACACTATACAGTGGGTCAGAAGTAGTCTCAGCGGCCATGACAAATTGATTTCACTAATATAGTTCACTGCAGAACGAAGGCGTCAGACATGTCATTCCACTGGCGTCTGTTTATGGTCTTCTTATGTCAGTCTACGCCCGCAAACTTCTGTAGTTTTCTTACAAGTTGCTAGAATATTCTCTACTTGAGATTTCTCTCGTATTCATGTTGCTCTTTTTCTGCCTGTTAGTGTTATTCCCACCATTCTTCTTACCATAGCTCTGAGTTGTAATTAGCTTATGTTCTAAGGCTTTATTAAGGTTCCAAGTTTCTGATGCATAAGTAAATATTTTTTGGACCATCTCATTAAATACTTCTTTTTAGAGAAAGCGGCATTCAATTTTCATAATCTCATTTTGTTTACCAAAATACTCTATCCCATGCTTGTCCTTTTATTTTCGGTCCCATGTCCTGCAGGAACACTTTCTTTCTATCCTTAGTACGTATATTCATTAACTATCTCCAGAGGCTCGTCCATAACTCATACTTGCTTTCTCTCTGCATTTTCATTGAACAATATCTTAGTTTAACTCATTTTCAGTCCTACTTTTCTGCTTTCTCTATTCAAATCTTCTATCATCTTTTGTAATTCCTCCCATGATTCACTAAATACAACTATGTCATCTGCAAATCTTCAGTTGATAAGGTATTCCCCATTAATATTAACTGCTACATTTTCCCTATCTAAATTCTTAAAAACTTCATCTAGACATGCTGTGAATAATTTAGGAGAGATTGGGTCTCCCTGTCTAACCCCTTTCTCAATTGGAATTTTCTCACCATCTATTTGTATTTTTAGGGTTGCTGTACTTCTTAGTGTTCTAACATAAGATTCTTCTATTACTTGTTTTTGAAGGGCTTTCATTAATGCTTATATTTTGACAAAATCAAAAGCTTTCTCATAGTCTATAAATACCATATACTGTAATTTATAATGGTTTGCCATACTCTGTTGATTTTTCCATTAGCTGGTTAATTATATGGATATATAATTATATCAGTTGTTCAATCATCATTGTCATCCTCTCCTACGCTTATTGACGCAAAGGGACTCTGTTAGATTTCGCCAGTCGTCTCTATCTTGAGCTTTTAATTCAATACTTCTCCATACATCATCTCCTACTTCTCGCTTCATAGTCCTCAGCCATGTAAGCCTGGGTCTTCCAACTCTTCTAGTGCCTTGTGGGGCTCAGCTGAACGTTTGGTGAAATAATCTCTTGGGGAGTGCGAAGAGCATGCCCAAACCATCTCCATCATGATTTCATCCACATATGGTACTCGAGTAATATCTCGTATAGTTTCATTTTTAATTATGTCCTGCCATTTAACCCCCAATATCCTTCTGAGGGTTTTGTTCTCAAATCTACTAAATCTATTGGAGATAGTTTCATTGCCATACCATGACTCATGTCCATACAGTAACACCGATTTCTCTAAACTGATATATAGTCTAATTTTTATATGTAATTTAAGGTGATTTGATTTCCAAATTTTACTTAACCTAGCCATTGTGTGATTTTCTTTTTTCAATCTTTCACTAAACTCTAATTCTAAAGACCCTGAATTGGAGATATAGTTCCTAAATACTTAAATGATTCTACCTCTTAATCCTTTCTCCTTCCAATGATATTTCATCTTCCATTGCATATTCCGTTCTCATCATCTGTCTTTTTTTCTATTCATCTTCAGCCCAACCTCGTGTGATATTTCATGTATTCTGGTAAGCAAGCTTTCCAAATCCTGTAGTTTTCTGCTAACAAGGACAGCATCATCAGCATACTCTAGGTGTGCTAAATTCCTATCACCAATCCAGTCATATACTTCTCCACCATCTCTTAACTGTTCTACTCATTACAAAATGCATGAGGAGGATAACAAATACCATCAAAAGTTGGTTTCTGTATTTTATGCATTGCTGTACAACATGTTTCAAAATGAAAATTTGGTCAGAAGCAACTTCTACCTTTTCCAAATCCTGCTTTTTCATCTCTCAGCTTTTCATCAATCTTTTTCTCTAGTCTCTTTAGAATAAGCATACTATGTATTTTCATAATAACTGACGTAAGTGTTATGCCTCTGTAATTATTGCAATCAGTCAGGTCAATTTTTTTTTCTTTTTTGCCAACACACTTAACTCCCATCCATCAGGTTTTGCCTCTTCATGCCCCATTTTTCGGACAGTATCATCTCAGCAGTTATTCCACCGTATTCTTGGGCTTTCCATCTTTTTAGTTTTTTTAGGATAGCTTTTACTTCAAACACACTGAATTCATTCATGGGCACATCAAGGTCTTCATCTGCTCCAAGTATATCAATCAAATTATTTCCTTTATATCTCCTATTCATAACACCACTTAAGTGTTCCATCCAACGGTGTTTTTTTTCATCTTCTGTTATTATAACAGAACCATCTCTCTTTTTGATGGGTATATGCTTCTTCTTTGCCCCAGTCAAGATTTCATTAATAATTCTATGAGTAATTCTTACACCATAGCCAATTCCTGAATTCATAGCTTAGTCAGCCTCATCTGCTTTACTGTCAACTGCCAGGCATCAGGAGTAAATTCCGAAGAAAGAGTTTGTCCATTGCTTTAAACCCAATCCGTCAACCTGCTGCCAGTGACTTCATCGAGGCTTAGGGGGGCATTTCCTTCACAACTGAAGCTCTCATTACTCCTCCAAGTTGCTTATCCGCTTATAAGAGTATAACCGTTGGCAAACATGGATGGCTAAGATGTACCGCCTAGCACTGTAATAAGATATACTGCCTGGCACGGTACTAAGATATACCGCCTACCACGGTAGTGAGATATACCGCCTAGCACAGTATAAGAAATTTCTTAATATTACTTCAGATTGAAAATGTAGATTTATTCACTATTACTGATATAGTCTGCAATTTTTTTAGAAATTAATACCTTAACTAACACATGCATTTATCTATAAAAAGAAAAAAAAATCCTCTTGTTGACAAGTTATACAAATACAACTGATTTTTATCTCTAATATAGCCCCTTGTGTTTAAAAACTTAAAACACAAGGGGCTATATTAGAGATAAAAATCAGTGTGACGAGAATTTACATTCTCAGAGTTTTGCAATAGTTAAACTACACATAATAAAATCCGGAATAAGATTTAAAGAATGCACATTACCCAAATAAAGTAATTTGAAAAACTTAAATTTTTAATTTAAAAATGCTCTAAATAGCATAATTAAAGGTTATAGCAGTAAATATTTGGAAGATGACTAGACTGTAGGTTGTATTTGGGGCAGGTTAGAATGTTATTTCATTAAATTATATATTTAATGACAAAGAAATTTTGTAGGGATATAGTTCATTAAATGACCATTTTAACTCCAGTCTTTTGGGAGGATGAAAAATTACGTGGTTACATTAAATCCTTTTTAGTAGCACAATTTTTGGTGGATAAATTAAGTAATTACATCCCACCAAAAATAGTTTCTTGAAGGGGTGATTAAATCATGTTATAAACACATATTTAACAGTATAGGCAATAGTCCTTACAACGGGTAAAGTAGGGTATTCAAATTTCTAAATTAATGTGTCTACCACTTACATCAATTCTCTACATGATCTGGTGCTATTTATAAAGAACTGTACATGACTTTGACTTTACAAACCTTGTCAAGTATAGATTTATATTGCTGTCCATTCTTTTCAGATGTGTAAATCAAAATGGTTACGCTGAATTTTACAAGTAAATTGAAGAAACGGAAATTATATTAATTTTATTGAGAATTGAAAGTTATCTTTCAGTTAAAGTCATAACAATACTGTTAAGTTATATAGAGAGACTCAAAAGTCTATCAAAAGTAGAAAGGTGACCCAAAAACTTCAAAATTTATGCAAGTGACCAGGCCATTTTAGGGTCTATAGGCCATACTACATTATCATATTGCCCGATTTTTCTAGAATAGTCTTAACATCCAATTATGACATTCCTTTTGGAGTTTTGAAGTTGGAATGTTTTATTTTCCACCTGAATTTAAACAAGGCTAGCTTTGAATCTGCAATTTCAAATTGCTCATCATAAGCAGACTAAAAATGAATAAACCTGAAGTAATGTTTTTGCCTATTTTCTCATCTGCTTTGTAGACAATTTAGTTTATTATGTTTCCTCAAAAGAAATTGTACTGGCTAAAACCTTTAAATGTTATACCCCATCACAACACAAGGTTTGAAATAGTGCCGTAGAGGTATGTTATCAAGTGATATTATTCAAAGTACATTCAGATTTTTTTTCCCATTCCATTAGTTTACCATGCATCTTGCAGTTATTGAACTTATTCTTAAAAACCCAGCCACTTTCTGTTTCCCAAATTTCCACAAAAACACTAGATGTTGCCACCGAGGAGTAGAGGAATTCTCCTAAGCAGAAAGACTTTATGGAAAAAACTAACTGTTGGATGATAGACAAATAGCTTCTACAAATAAATCTCCCTACTGATACACTTGACTAGAAACAAGTTTCAAACTCTTGAACATTATACTAAAAACTCATAAATCAGTAGAATTTCTCGAAAAACTCAAACTGACAGACTTAGTAAGCATAATATCTTGAAGGGACCCTCTTCCTTGGCAAAACCCAGTAGAAAACTTTCACTCTTTCCATGAACAGCAATAAATACTTATAGGAAGAAAAAAGCACTTTTCAAGGGAACAAAGTACTCTTGAACATATAATACTTTATAGTTAGCAGAATGCACTTTTCTTTATATGGAACAGAGTACTCTTGAACAAATACCCAGTACTAAAGCCTACCTACTCTCTTGGTTGATTAAGGTCTAGC
>NC_090757.1:81154729-81157229 GCF_036898095.1 Palaemon carinicauda
GGAGATGGAGTTTTTATCATCTTATTAATGTGGATCAAAGGGTGGAGATACGGAGTCTGTACCATGTTAATAATGTGGATCAAAAGGTGGAGATAGTTAGTGTGTACCATCTTATTGATTTGGATCAGAGGGTGGAGATAGGGAGTCTGTACCATCTTAGTAAAGTCGAGCACCTTGCGTAACTCCGGCTGTCATATTAAGCCATAGAAATATAATACGATCTGTTAGTGGCTTATACTAGCCAAGTAATATTTAGTCATTCTCTCTCTCTCTCTCTCTCTCTCTCTCTCTCTCCTCTCTCTCTCTCTCTCTCCTCTCTCTCTCTCTCTCTCTCTCTCTCTCTCCCTTATTAATGTCGATCAAAGATTAGAGATAAGGAGTTTTTATCATCTTATTAATGTGGATTAAAGGGTGGAGATAGTGAATCTGTACCATGTTACTTATGTGGATCAAAAGGTGGAGACGGGGTGTTTGTACCATCTTATTGATGCGGATCAAAGGGTATACATAGTGAGTGTACCATCTTATTAATATGGATCAAAAGGTGAAGGTAGGGAGTTTGTACCATCTTATTGATGTGGATCAAAGGGTGGATATAAGGAGTCTGTACCATCTTATCATAGTTGAGTTTCTTGGGTAACTCCGCCTGTCATATTAAGCCATAGAAATGTAAAGCAATCCGTTAGGAGCATATACTAGCCAAGCAATATTTAGTCATTCTCTCTCTCTCTCTCTCTCTCTCTCTCTCTCTCTCTCTCTCTCTCTCTCTCTCTCTCTCCGCCTGTCATATTAAGCCATAGAAATGTAATGCAATCCGTTAGGAGCATATACTAGCCAAGCAATATTTAGTCATTCTCACTCTCTCTCTCTCTCTCTCTCTCTCTCTCTCTCTCTCTCTCTCTCTCTCTCTCTCTCTCTCTCTCTCTCTCTCTCTCTCCGCCTGTCATATTAAGCCATAGAAATGTAATGCAATTTGTTAGGAGCATATACTAGCCAAGCAATATTTAGTCATTCTCTCTCTCTCTCTCTCTCTCTCTCTCTCTCTCTCTCTCTCTCTCCTCTCTCTCTCTCTCTCTCTCTCTCTCTCCGCCTGTCATATTAAGCCATAGAAATGTAATGCAATCCGTTAGGAGCATATACTAGCCAAGCAATATTTAGTCATTCTCTCTCTCTCTCTCTCTCTCTCTCTCTCTCTCTCATCTCTCTCTCTCTCTCTCTCTCTCTCTCTCTCTCTCTCTCTCTCTCTCTCTCCTTTATTCTTGAAAAAGAATAATAAATTTTTTAAACTTCTCCTACCAAGAGTTTTTGTACCAGGCTAGCCATATCAATCCTAATTCAGAAGCATGTGAAGTATTTGTTAACTTTTCTGATAGTAAGAATGGAATAATGAAATTATTTTATATGATACAGTAACATATATATATATATATATATATATATATATATATATATATATATATATATATATATATATATATATATATATATATATATATATATATATAAATAAGAAATTGTTAAATCATCTCGTCCATGGGCATATTTTAACATGCAAAGGAGGGTCAAGAGAAGTGGTACTGTGCCGAATGAGAATTTGTCACACCAGATTGACGCACAGCTTTTTGATGAGTGGAAAACATCAGCCATTCTGTGAAGATTGCTTGGTGACACTGACTGTGAAACATATATTAACCGAGTGTCAAGTTACTTGACCGAGAGATTACGCCATTCACATAAGTGTAAGGATAGCCGTGGCTTTTACTCACTATCTAAAATTTTGGGACCTGAATGCAATGTGGATTGACTTTTTAAATTTCTTATGGATACTGGTTTATTTAATGAGATTTAATCATGAGTTGAAAATAAGATACATAATAATCGTTAACCATATTCTTTGGCATCAATGACTTCTGCTGTTACGTTGCCAGATAATAACTGATAATCAATCAATCAATCCTCACTTGCTGTAACTCTAGAATCTGATTCATGGTTCTAACATTCCAATTACCTATTTTCAATTTTTCTTTGCTATTTATAAACTAGAAGATTCTTAGTACGCCGCTACGCCCGGGACATGGGGGACATTCTGTCATCTCTATCCATGACTGACTAAATCCTTAGAGAATTCATTGGCTAGATACATCAAAGGATAACCAATTCCTAATCTGGATAATGAAAGAGGATTCAAAATGAAAATGCATCGAAATTTTTTTTTGACCGAAACTTTTAGATTAACTTCATAGAGCAACACTATAATTTATAATGAAAATATTTCCATTTTCCTATATCTCTTATGTATGTCATCGTGTGTTTCTGTGCGTGGAGATAATTTGAGATTGACGCTCTTTTAAGATTTTTCTTCCGATCAGTGTGATTTTTTAATTTTTTTTTTTTGTACAGTGATAATATTAATCCTGGATTTTGTCTGAAAACGAGTATTTTTTGATTGAAGAAACGTTCATATTACATCATCCGTACATTTTTTTTATTGATTAAGAAT
>NC_090757.1:81162229-81164729 GCF_036898095.1 Palaemon carinicauda
ACCAGAAACTCATTAATCCCTCTGCCACCGATGAATCTTCATCAATCCTCTTCGGATCCCAGATCTGATTATTGTGTTTATTAGTCCAGTGCCTTGCGTATTTATGGATGTTTGTCTCCTTTGGCTGTATTGCTGTGCTCTTGTTCTGGGAAGTGTTTTGGGGTATTGCGTAGTAAGGGAACAGTTGCTATTTATAGCTCCTGTTTTATCTGCTTTAATTCTGTTGGAAGATTTTAGATTATATATATATTTTTATATATATATTTATATTTATATTTATATTTATATATGTGTGTTTGCATGTGCGCTCGCGCGTTTGTCTGCATTATATCAAGGCGGTTGTCTTTTTACATCGTTCTAAGAGCACAATATGAAAACCCAAGAGTAAGGTTGCGGTGCCACCTCCTCAACGGAAAAAATGTGTATGGAAGAAATTATATATATATATATATATATATATATATATATATAATATATATATATATATATATATATATATATATATATATGAATATATAAATATATATGAATATATAAATATATATGAATATATATATATATATTATATATACATATATATATATATATATATATATATATATATATATATATAATATATATATATATATATATATATATATATATATATATATATATATATATATATATATATATATATAGAGAGAGAGAGAGAGAGAGAGAGAGAGAGAGAGAGAGAGAGAGAGAGAGAGAGAGAGAGAGAGAGAGAGAGAGAGAGAGAGAGAGAGAGAGAGATGTTCATACATAAATACATAACACTAATTCCAATGAGCTAGCACCTCATCTAAAATACACTTTTTAACCTTCCAAGGTTTAAAAATAGTTCTATCAATCTCGAATAACCAATCTCTCCAATTGAATAATGGTATTTCTTACAAGTAGGTATATGCATGTGTGTGCTTTCCAAGATCACTTTGTTCTTCATACAATATGTGTATTCTCGTTTCCCCCTTGTTTACTTTCCTCTTCAATACGCCATATGCTTTTGCATACTCGTAATTCCTTATTTTCTATGTCAATGTTATTGTTAGGTTTGGTTGCTCTCTAATGCTCTTTATGAAGTGCTGATCTCTTGTGAATGACATCTGATGTCAATTCGATGTCATTATTGGTCAAGTACCTTATCCCCTCCTTGACTCTGTAGTGTGCTCAACAGATGTCTATAGAAGGCCAAGACATATGATTCTCTCTCTCTCTCTCTCTCTCTCTCTCTCTCTGGGTTACACTCATCGATTAGCCATATAACCCCATCCTGTATGCCTCTTGACCCAAGAATTGATTTTTTTTATTCAGTTGTTATTTAACATTTTTGGTTTGCAGCATGGGGAGAGAAAAAAAAAGGGCGGGGAGGGGGGAATAAAACAATAGACTTGAGTGTGCATTGCTCCATCAATACTGATGTTATCAAAAGAGGGGTGGGTGGATGAGGTAGTCATAAGATATTCGTAAGATATCTTATAATGGGAAATTTACCTTAGTAGGCATTATGTGTGTGTTCTTTTGTATGTTCTATTATAATTTACGAAATGAAGTTTTGTTTCGTGTGTGTCAATCATTTCGTTTCAATTTCTCATGTATTTTTGTAATGTCTCCGTTAGTTTGCCTCGTGATTTTTGCCCTGTTTTATTTAATGCGTAGGTTTAGTCATGACTGGTTGCACTTTTATCATTATTATTGTTATTCGCTAAGCTAGAACCCTAGTTGGAAAAGCACGATGTTAAGAGCCCGAGGTTCTCAACGGGGAAAAACAGCTAACGCCAAAACAAAGCGTGAAGAAATTCACAATTGTATTTAGTCGTCCCAGTATGGCTTGCGTATCTCGAGTAGATAGGGTTAAGAACGAAGTAGTGAGTGTGAGAACGGGTGTAAGAAATGAGTTAGCAGCTAGAGTGGATATGAATGTGTTGAGGTGGTTTGGCCATGTCAAGAGAATGGAAAATGGCTGTCTGGTAAAGAAGGTGATGAATGCAAGAAATGATGGGAGAAGTACAAGAGGAAGGCCAAGGTTTGGGTGGATGGATGGAGTGAAGAAAGCTCTGGGTGATAGGATAGATGTGAGAGAGGCAAAAGAGCGTGCTAGAAATAGGAATGAATGGCGAGCGATTGTGTCGCAGTTCCGGTAGGGCCTGCTGCTTCCTCCGGTGCCTTGGATGACCGCGGAGGTAGCAGCAGTAGGGGATTCAGCGTTATGAAGCCTCATCTGTGGTGGATAACGGGGGAGGGTGGCCTGTGGCACCCTAGCAGTACCAGCTGAACTCTGTTGGGTAAACGTGTCAGGCTGGTGGGAACGTAGAGAGGAGAGGTCCCCTTTTTTGTTTAATTTCTTTGGTGTCGGTTACCCCCCAAAATTGGGGTAAGTGCCTTGGTATATGTATGTATGTAATATTTTAATTTCTTAAGGGTATTTTATTTAATTGATTTTTTTCAAGTGCATTATTAGCGTGACGCTCGTGTAATCTGC
>NC_090757.1:81167229-81189729 GCF_036898095.1 Palaemon carinicauda
TGTATTATTGACAAAAACAGGAAATCAAAGACTTAATTATGGTTGTATCACTCAGGTTCTCAGTCACCTTCCAAAAACGTAACAACTCTCTAGAAGAGTGGCACCACACCTTTATCCAAATTAATTCAGAAGCTTAGGATTGAACAGTCAAGTTCTGAAATTATAATAGAACAGCATTTTCAAGGACTGATGTATCAAGAGAAAAAAATATGAAATATATTTGCGTCAAGGAAAGACTCCAAAAGGTGGGTTGCTATTTTACGGCCACGTGCAGATAATTGTATGTAAGAGTTTTTAATAGACTGTTCCTGTCGTTTTTACATAAATGAGTAGTTTGTTTAATAATCCCTAATGAATGATATTCCTGTATTTTTGCATTTGTTAGATTTTAGTAATCTGTTCATATGATTTATTGATAATTTGATGTATATGCTTTTCGCCTATCCCTTTTATTATTTCGACGAATTGGCCGTACACAATAGAGAAACTTATATTCATTAGGGGGGTTGCAACCTTCTATTGAAAGCTACAGTAACGTACTTTTGATAATTATTTTTATTTCATAATTTGCAAGTTCATTTCTCCTTGAGAAAATTTGAGTTTCGTGTTTGAGAATACTATATTCGCTGTCATATAACAATTAGAAATGATTTTATGATAATATATGGCTGGTCTAGAATAGCCTTGGTGGTGTAACCCTTTCCTTGAAATTGATTGAAGTGTTGCATAGTACATCCTTTGTCGGTTTTACAAGAGGGAAGTTTGCATAAAATAGACTCAATTTGCCTTTTGGGACATTACTGTTTTGGTAGCCATTTTTTCATGATGTATTTATATGTGATGGTGATATCCATAACGATTGTAAAGATTTTAGTGGCCTACGAGCCGATCAGTACTAATGTTTTGAGGCAACACGGTACTCTTTTGGTAGTTGCGCGTCATATTCAAGTTGATCTCACACAAAATCAATTTGAGGAATAAAGATTTTAGATCTGCTTTTCAAGTTTCATTATCTTATTTAGCTAGTATCTCCTAATCTCATTCCGAGTATTTACTTGGTTTTACAATGTAAACGAAAAGTTTCCCGTTTTATGTAACCATAAAAAATTCCGTCGGGTAAAGTCTTACTGATTGACGTTGACATCGGGGAACTATTATGGAGTTACAAAATTATATATGTGAATAAATGTAGGCGGTAAATAGAGGATCTGCATGCTATAGTTTTTATTTATTTATTTATTTCAATTAAAACTCATAGCCTTAGAATCTTTCTTCATCCATCCCGTCCACAGAAAGCTCGTTCAGGGTACAAGAAACGTCCATTCATTTATTTTTATTTTTCATCTGGTTTTGTTATCGTTTTCAATCTATTTGTAAACTCCCGTACGCAGGAAAAAAACACATTGTCATTAAACCCAAGACCAACAGTTATACTTGAATAAACCATAACGGGACTTTGAATATTTAGGGCATAGACCTCGTTGGAAGCTTTGCCCAGGGGTTCTTGAATAGGCCTCAGCTTTCATCACTGACCAACTGATTTTCTTTTTCGGGGACGGATGCCCACTTGACCTCATAATCCCCGTGGATAAGTGACTGGGAGAAAGATTTATAGGACAGCCCAAAGCCATTCCTTGTGTTTATTTGGGTTAGTGACGATGTTATGATTATTGGATATTTTTCTTCTTTATATACATTATTTTTACGAGGTGAATTGTAACAGTTGTCGTAATAAAGATATTTGATGATAAAAAAAGATTCTTCAAGGATACCTGTTACAGAGTTTCCATTAGCAAAGGTATGATATCCTGAAAAGAAAGCATTGCAAAACAGTCTCTCTCTCTCTCTCTCTCTCTCCTCTCTCTCTCTCTCTCTCTCTCTCTCTCTCTCTCTCTCTCTCTCTCTCTCTCTCCATAAAGGCATATGTTCCCCATAACCTCTCACATAGTGGGATCTTAACCCCCCCCCCCCCATTACACCAATCCCTAGCCACGTGCTCTCAAGTAGGACACGTGAGGCTGAGTGACATTCGTTTCTCCTGTTGTAAACACCTGAAGTAGATATTCCCCGTGCTTCATTGACAATGGCCAAAATAAGAAGGTTATTGCAGATAGGGAGTCAAGGGTTTGTGTGCGCATTGGGGGAAATTTGCCCTTTGGTAGAGGGGTTTGCGTGGGTACGAGAGAGAGAGAGAGAGAGAGAGAGAGAGAGAGAGAGAGAGAGAGAGAGAGAGAGAGAGAGCTTTTTCATATCAGAAATCTCTGTCGTAATAAATTGCTGTGGTAGTATGGAAGTAACAAATTTTACGCCCCCCCCAAAATGCATCATAGCACAAGTAATTGATGGTTTAGTCCTTACATTCTGGTATTTGGATTCTTTATCTCGTTGATGAGATGCCTAAAAAGGAGATGCCGTAAAATCGTGAGAATCTTGTAAGACGGAGGCAGGAGTAGTTTTCACCTCTTCATCAAAGTCTTTTTATGTAACTTTCTGGAAACTTAGCATTGACACATATGTCATACATAGTTCCACTGAATTTTTCTTCGTCAAATTCTGTCTTGGCCTTCAGCCCTCCAACTGAAGTGAGTAGGGAGTCTATCGTGTGACGGAATGTTCTGGTTACGTAGGTTGATTGGAGTTTCTTTCATTTTGGGAATTTTTAGACAAGTTTTAGGTTGTTTAAAACAATTGTCTCTTGTTTTTTCGTACTTTGCGGGTGCATGATGGGATTGTTGCAGAGTATGCATGATATCGTAATCTTTTCTTGAAAATTGTGGTACTACCGGGAAAGATGATAGGGCAATTCCCTCACTTGGGGAGCTTAACGTTTCGTCTTGAACCTCTTGAACCGCTTGCAGTTCTTTCCATAGCGACTGTGCTTTCATTTTGCAATATAGATTCCAGGCTGCCCCGGAGCTAAGCCTTGGTAATTCTGAAACTTTACCATAGGCCATCGTTGTTACACACACTAAGGTTTATATAAACTACGTTTAGTTTAAATGCATTATTATTATCATCTTGAAATCTGAATGTGCAACGCCGTAGAGTTCTGTTATTAGAGTTCCTAAAATTACTGGGTCGTGTCTCGTTTCTTTCATCTCTATGTATTGGAAGCTGGATAAATCTAGTGGAAACTTTCAACATTGAAATATAATATTAACTTAGTGCTCTCTCTCTCTCTCTCTCTCTCTCTCTCTCTCTCTCTCTCTCTCTCTCTCTCTCTCTCTCTCTCTCTCTCTCTCTCTCTCTCTCTCTCTCAGAGCAATTCCCTATTTTGGTCAGTGTCGACATTATTTCATCTACGTAAATTTTAAAGTTGAAGAATATTGGGGGAAGTTTGAAATTATTTCTTTTCAAGGACATTGCGGTAGTATAGTAAACAGAATATTAAATGTGTAGTGAGATTCTTTGTATATTTCAACTGGTTTGTATTCTGATAATGTAAAATGATGATCTCAATACGTTGAATGATGATCTCAATACGTTGACCAGTGCACCAATGCCGTCTAAAATGGTGGCCGGTATAATAAGTAGAATAAATTTATAATTTGTACACATATTGCAATGAAGAAGTACGTTCACTACACCGATATTCGGACCTGGAGAATACAGCAAAGAATTTCAGCACTAACAAATAAACAACATAAGATTGTTTGGAAAATAATTCGGAAATTGCATCGTACGTATGTTATATCAAATGCTTTATTTTCGTTAGGTTTGTTTGTGATGGCAATGAAAATGGTTTCAAATAGAATAGGTGGAATGTGTGTGTATATTTTTCTCAACATTAAGATATTTCCCTTAAGATTTGGCATATGTCGCTGCCATATTCATTCTTTAACTGCAAAATCATGGAGGAACTGCTGTGGAGTAAAACTTCCACAACATCAACCTCTTCATACATTTCCACTGAAAGCAACTCATTACTAACAATACTGTATAGTTTTTACTTTTGTGTCCTGGATTCAAGGACCTCACCTTAACTTTCCAATAAGTTTTTGTCACCACTTATCCACCTTTTTTTAGACCCGCTTCTCCCGTTACCTTGAATTGTATTCTCTTTACTAATCTATTTTCCTCTATTCTTTTCGTATGACCGAACTAGCTCAACATACTCGGATGAATCTTGTCTCCTAGACAAATCATCTTACCACTGATGTGTATTACTCCCTTTTACATCACATACACTGCACAAAGTTCTTAAGAGTTTTAACGTTTCTTTTATTTAATTTGCATTTAACAACTATACTTCACTTCCGTAAAGGAAAGTTGGTTCAAGAGACCTTTTCATATACTGCATTGCTACCTAGGCTTCCATGGACAACTCAAGCCTTATGCAAGCCTTTCGCACATGTCTTTCTTTTAGTTGTTACCCTTTCGCTATTGCCTCCGTCTTATATTGGTTGCAAGATACTTCAGAAGATCAACCACGTACATTTTCTTTGATCATTCACACCAATTTTTATAACTCCATCATCCATATATCCATTTACTTCCAACTGCTTCTGCATCTTCTCTTAGGTGTCCCATATAAGCGAGAAATTATCTGCAAACATGAACTTTTGCTTATTCTATCCACAATTCTTATTCGTACCCCACATCATTGGTCCTACATCCACTGTCCTTTCTCTGAACTCCTATCGCACTACCCATAAAGATGTTGAACAGCCATGTAGGCAAACCACATCCTTGTTTCATACACACTTTCACACTAAACCAAGTACTCTCCTGTCTACATACTCTTGACTTGTTTCACTTCTATCATAAAATTTTGTTGCTGTCAACAATCTGTCATATATATGTTATTTTAAATCTATTTCTTTTCCTTATCCTTGGCTATCTTAGCCATCCTTTTGTATCGTACAATTGCTCCTCAATTTTTTTTTCACTACAATTCTTATTCGTACCCCACATCATTGGTCCTACATCCACTGTCCTTTCTCTGAACTCCTATCGCACTACCCATAAAGATGTTGAACAGCCATGTAGGCAAACCACATCCTTGTTTCATACACACTTTCACACTAAACCAAGTACTCTCCTGTCTACATACTCTTGACTTGTTTCACTTCTATCATAAAATTTTGTTGCTGTCAACAATCTGTCATATATATGTTATTTTAAATCTATTTCTTTTCCTTATCCTTGGCTATCTTAGCCATCCTTTTGTATCGTACAATTGCTCCTCAATTTTTTTTTCACTACAACTTTTTATCTCTTCTCTTCACAGTTTTTATTTCTCTCTTTACCCTTCCTCACATTCCCAGTAATAATCCCAGCTGGCTTCCTAATCCCTTTAAGAAATTTGAAAAAATCCTTATATATATATATATATATATATATATATATATATATATATATATATATATATATATATATATATATGTAAGGTATCCTACTGTCAGAATTGATGGCAAGATCCTTTACTGAATATTATTTTGCCTTAGTAGTTGTAAACGGTGTAAACCAGATATCATTGGAAAGTCAAATTATTTGTCATTCAACAATCAATTTTTCTTCCCTATTTTCGTCATGTTTTTTAATGTGCTGCTCCCCTATTAATGAATACATTTTAACATATTGTGGTAATTTTAGGTACTTGCCTGTATAAAAGACAGTATAATGAATCAAATAACTGTATACGTCAACTGTAGCTATGTTCTTATGTTTCTTTAAACGTAATTGGGCAGCAGCTGTTATAAGCTTTAGAATATATCACTAAAAAAGGAGGTCATTTATCGTAATTTTGCATAGCTTTACCAGTTGATATATATATATATATATATATATATATATATATATATATACACTGTATATATATATATATATATATATATATATATATATATATATATATACATATATATATATATATATATATATATATATATATATATATATATATATATATATATGTGTGTGTGTGTGTGTGTGTGTCTATATCTATAATTTAGGTGGAATAGTTCCTAAACAAGATCAAGGAAAATAGCTATCAGAAAAGACAAAAACCTAATAAAGAAAAGGTGGAATAGTTCCTAAAGAAGATCAAGGAAAACTATCAGAAAAGACAAAAAACCTATTAAAGAAAAGGTGGAATAGTTCCTAAAGAAGATCAAGGAAAACTGTCAGAAAAGACAAAAAACCTAATAAAGAAAAGGTGGAATAGTTCCTAAAGAAGATCAAGGAAAACTATCAGAAAAGACAAAAAACCTATTAAAGAAAAGGTGGAATAGTTCCTAAAGAAGATCAAGGAAAACTATCAGAAAAGACAAAAAACCTATTAAAGAAAAGGTGGAATAGTTCCTAAAGAAGATCAAGGAAAACTGTCTGAAAAGACAAAAAACCTAATAAAGAAAAAGGGGAATAGTTCCTAAACTAGATCAAGGAAAACTATGAGAAAAGACAAAAACCTAATAAAGAAAAGGTGGCAAAGTTGTTGAACAATATCAAGGAAAACTATCAGAAAAAACTAAAAAACTGATAAAGAAAAGATTGAAAAAGAGGGTAAAATCCAAGAGAGATGAGATGGAATTAGCAGAACTATCCAAAACAATAAGCAAACTAAAAACCAAACATATTCGTAGACACAATCAGACCAAAATTTAGGAAACACTAAAGAAAGGAAGAAGCAACAAATTGATGAAAAGAAGACTAGGAACAGGGTGCCAACAAATGTTTGCTTTAAAGGGGGAAATTGGAAATATCCACAATAGAGATGGAGTGATAAAAATTGCAGAGGATTTCTCTACAATGGTATATAATAGTGATGACCTGATTGGTGATTGCCAGACTGGTGTTCGAGTCTCGTCAAACACGCTGGTTCTTTTTGTCACTGCACTCACCATCCTTGTGTGCTAATTATGGGGGGTTTTGGGGAGCCTATACTCTAGGCATATCTGCTGATTCACCAGCAGCCATTGCCTGAGCCCTTTTTGGTCCTAGCTAGGGTGGAAAGGGGCTTGAGTGCTGATCATATTTATATATGGTAAGTCTTTATGGCATTCTCCTGCTTGATAGGGCAATGTCACTGTCCCTTGCCTCTGCCATTCATAAGTAACCTTTAAAACCTTGAAAATAGAAATAATGAAGCACATGAGCTGGTACCAAACATAACAGTTTGGGAAGTGAAGAAAGCATTAAAAGGCATGGTAATAGGTAAAACCGCAGCATATGGCCTAACAATCAGTTTATTAATAGATTGAGGAGATTTCATAGTAGTAAAACTGGTTGAACTCTACACCAAATGTGTGCAAGAATGCTCTATAGCTACAGCTTTTAAAAAACTCTATTAATGTACTAATTCACAAAAAGAGGGACACATGAGACCTGAAAAATTACTGGCCAATAAGTTTACTCTCTGTGATATATGATATATTTACAAAGATCATATTAGGCCTAATAGAAAGACAGCTGACTTTAATCAACCAAGAGTGCAGGCATCCCTGAAGTGGGTATTCGACAACTGACCATATCAAGCTAATAGAAAAATCAACAGAATATGACAAACCACTATATATGGCATTTATACACTAAAAAGGCATATCATTTTGTCAAAACATCAGCAGTAATTAAAAGCCCTTCGGAAACAAAGAATAGAAGAATCATATTAGAACATTTGAAGATATCTATACCGAGAGTACAACAATTCAAAAACTACTGAAAGATAGTGAGAAAATTCTCATTGAGAAAGGAGTTAGACAGGGAGCCCTCATCTCGTCTAAATTATTCGATTCATGCCTAGAATTTTTTATGAATTTATATTGGGAAAATGTAGGAATTAATATTAATGAGGAATACCTCAACAACTTTATATTTTCAGATGACATAGTTGTGTTTAGAGAATCATTGGAGGAATTACGAAAGATCATAGAAGATTTTAATAGAGAAAGCCAAAATGTAGGACTAAAAATGAATATGAGTAAAACTAAGATAATGTTCAATGAAATTACAGACATGGTTACCAGAATAATAGAGTAAAATGTCAGAAATTGCAAGGTAACTTGAATCTCAAACACTATGAGTCGTAGGTTGGTGGGGCGTGCCTTTCCTGATCTGAGCCAGTAATAGAATTTGAGGATCCAAGCTGCAGCATGTTGAAGGGTTTACCAAGATGGAGGAGTTTGTTATCTTTGTTGACTAGTGGTGTGTGTGTTGTTATAGTAGAGGTTTGTTTCTTGAATTCAGGGTCGTCAAATGGTGCCTCTAGATTGACTGGCTGTGCTGGCCAGCAGGTCGAAGGATGCTTCGAGTCTCCATCTTCTGCCGGCAAGCAACTCCGGGGCTCTCAGTCCCGTCTTGACATCATCTGCTGGATTTTGTTCTAAGCTAATATGCTGCCATTGTTTTGGTTTGAAGCTCCCATGAATCGGGCCTAATCAATTAGCAATGAAAGTTTGGAATCAGCGTTCGGTGATCTTAATGTAGTGGAGAAATATTGCACTAACTGATCAAAATCTGGAGTGTTGAACCCATTGTTTTAGCTCCCTCCTTATCTTGACATCTGTCCCAGTAGCTAAAACTGCTATGCATAGTTGTAGACGTACTATCAATAACGTCTTGATTGGTGCTAATCTTGTGAGTGCTAAAACCATGCTACTATACTTGTCCATTTTTGGGTTTCACACATATGTATGACATTGAGACCTATGTAGGTTTAGAGGTATCACAGAAATGATGTAATTCTATCGCGTCCCTCTCACTGAGGCCTTCTGGCGTGTATTGCGAGGAATGGCTAGTCCTTTTAAGGCTTCTACCTCCAAGAACCATGTATCTCGTCTTAACTTGTTTATTTGGATGAGATTCTGGTCCCAGCCAACCTTTCGGCAGACTTCGTCTTGAAAGATTATCTTTGTTCTTACTGTGAAGGGAGCTAAAATACCCAAAGGGTTGTAGACAAAACTCATTATGCTCGGGATCCCTTTTCGGGTGCAAGGTTTGGTGGGGTCGACGCACAGACTTTCAACATGTCGCTTTCGAGGTCCCATAGTACTCTTAATGCCCTGTCTTAGGGTAGGCTTTCCTTAAATAAGTCAACATTTTTCACAGCAACATTTCTCTCCGTGGAGTGAATGGAGATCACACTCCTGGAATTGCTCATCCATTCAGTTAGATGAAACCCACTCCTTTTTAGAATTATTTTCAATTCATGAGCTAGTTTAATAGCGGTTTCCTCAGATTGAGTGGAGAAGCAGGTTATCAATGTAGAAGTTGGAATCTGCTTCCTTTACCGCATCATCCCAGTTGCTTTCGAATGTCCTTTTTAATGCAAAGGTGGAGCACGCTAGGCTCCACACTCCTCCAAATAAATAGACCGTCATACGATAGTGACTAGGGGTTTTCAAGATCTTGTGGCCATCAAAGGAATCTGAGTATATCTCGGTCCGTTGGAGTCACAAACACTTGATGATACATGTCCTCTATGTCAGTTGCTATTGCCACCATTCCTTTTCTAAATCTGATGAGGATCCCCAGTAAATCGCTCATCATATTCAGCTCTTGCATGACTTGGTTGTTCAATGATATTCCCTTGAATGAACCAGCGCAGTCGAAAGCCACTCTGGTTTTGCCAGGCTTGTTCATATTAAATACTGGATGATGTGGAATATACCATCACTTACTGGGGGCTACTCAAAGATATGGCTGTTCTGTGTATCCTCTCTTTATTAAATCATCCATTTCCTTTGCCTATCGTAGCCGCATTTCTTCTATATTCTCTACGTCTCAAAATTGTCAGACATCCTTCTGGGGAGTTTCATCCCCTCTGTGGAAAAAAATTGTTTCATCAAAAAATGTTCCCAAATTTGTCACTTCGCTGTTGTAGTTGTTCATTGGACTGTTTATCGTTCACACTATCCCTATTTGGATGACATATGGATCTCCGTCCTGTTCTCTTTTAATCTCCAAAGGCATTGGCAAAGAAGAGCATCTTGTCCGATTAGTACTTTGACAGTTAACAGGGCTGTGTAGTTTTGTCACAATGCTTGTGTCCTTAAATTGGGCCAACTTAAAGGTTAATTTTTTGAAGCAGTCATATTTTGCAAATTTTGAAGAAAATGAGTCTAGAATGATGATGTCAGTGATTTGTGAGGTTTGTTTTTTGCAAATAATCCCTGTATCATGATGTCGGTTTCTTTGGTGACGCCATTTTGTCTTACTAAAGGGGTGATTCTGGTCTCGCCTCGATGTCTGTGGAGACCTATGGTTTCGACAATTCTTCTTGAGCAGAATGTCCTAGTGCTGGCTGTATTTAATAAAATGCAAGTCTGCATACTGGTTTCATTTGATTTTTCTGGGTGTGATCCAACTACTGGAATTGTGGGCAATGCCACTCAATGATCCTTCTCTGGTGACACGTGATCTGCTGCTAATTTGGTTTGTAGTTGTGGGCTGCATGCATTGTGTAATGAAATGAATTTGTGTGCATTCATTGTGTTGTATCCTTTGTAGATTTGACTAAATATACTGAGAAATTTTCAGTATTCCTCTTCACTAGTTTCGTGGAACTTAGGCAACTCTGATTTGTGTTACTCTATGGACATGAGTCATGGTATGACAATGAAACAATTTCTAATAGATTTAGTAGATTTAAGAATAAAGCCCTCAGAAGGATATAGGGAGTTGAATGGCAGGACAGGATTATAAATGAAACTATGAGAGATTACTCAAGTACCATATGTGGATGAGATCATGATGAGAGGTAGATGGAGATGGTTTGGGCATGCTCTTCGCACTCCACTAGAGAGATTAGTTTCCCAAATATTTAACTGGGCTCCACAAGGCTCTAAAAGAATTGGAAGGCCCAGGCCTACATGGCTTAGGACTATAAAGCGGGAAGTAGGAGAGGATTAATGGAGAAGTATTGAATTAAAAGCTTTAGACAGAGACGACTGATGAAATCTAATCGAGGTCCTTTGCGCCAATAGGCGTAGGAAGAGATGTCGAGGATTATTATTATTATTATTATTATTATTATTATTATTATATTATTATTCATATTATTATTATTATTATTATTATTATTATTATTATTATTATTATTATTACTACTACTACGATTATTATTATTATTATTATTATTATTATTATTATTATTATTATTATTTGCTAAGCTTCATCCCTGGTTGGAAAAGCAGGATGCTATAAACCAGGTGCTCCAACAGACAAAATAGCCCAGTGAGGAAAGGAAATAATGAAAAATAAAATATTTTAAGAATAGTACCAACGTTAAAATAAATATTTCCTCTACAGGCACTATAAAAACTTTAAAAAACAAGAGGAAGAAAAATAAGATACAATATTTTGCCGAGTGTACCCTCAAGCAAGAGAACTGTAACCCAAGACAGTGGAAGACCATGGTACAGAGGCTATGGCACTACCCAGGACTAGAGAACAATGGTTTAATTTTGGAGAGTCCTTCTTTTAGAAGAATTGCTTACCCTGCTAATGAGTCTCTTTTACCCTGACCAAGAGGAAAGTGGCCACTGATCAATTACGGTGTAGTAGTTAACCCCTTTAGAGAAAAAGAATTGTTTGTTAATATCAGTGTTGTCAGGTGTATGAGGACAGGGGAGAATATGTAAAGAATAGGAAAGACTATTCGGTGTATGTGTAGGCAAAGGCAAAATGAACCGTAACCAGAGAGAAGGCTACAGTGTAGTACTATCTGTCCAGTCAAAGGACCCCATAACTCACTAGCAGTAGTAACTCAATGGGTGGCTGGTGCCTGGCCAATCTACTATATATTATATATATATATATATATATATATATATATATATATATATATATATATATATACATATATATATATATATATATATATATATATATATATATATATATATATATATATATATATATATATATATGAAAATATATAGTAGGCTTATTCTAAAGAGACTAGAGAGTAGGATTGATGAAAAGCTGAGAGATATACAAGCAGGGTTTAGAAACCGTAGAAGTTGATCTGACCAAATTTTCATTTTGAGACATGTACAGCAATGCTTAGAATATAGAAATTCCCTTTTGATGGCATTTGTGGACTGACAAATTCTTTGGTAGTTTGGAGCGGCCAATTTTTTGGAGAGTCAGGGATTATCATGGAAATCCTCTTAAATATGTAAATTTGATTATGTCGGTTCATGAGCATAGCAAGTGCAAAGTTAATGTTAATGCAGTCTTATCAAATGAACTTCCAGTGAGCAGTGGAGTACTCCAAGGGAATGTGTTGTCATCTATGTATTTATCCTACTCTTGGATTTTGTAATATGTAGAATAGTCAGAGATGATAGAGAAGGAATATACTGTATTGGTGATAGGAATTTAGCAGACCTAAAGTATGCTCATGATGCTTTCCTTGCTAGCAGAAAACACCACAAGATTTGCAATGGTTGCTTACCAGAATGCATGAAATATCACACGAGGTTGGTCTGAAGATAAATAGAAGAAATGAAGAGTATGCAATGGAAGGTGAAATATCATTGGAAGGAGAAAAGATTGATGTGGTAGAATCAGTCAAGTATTTAGGAACTATTATATCAAATACAGGGTCTTTTGAATTAGAGTTTAGTGAAAGATTGAAAAAAGCAAATCAGACAATGGCTAGGTTAAGTAAAATTTGGTAATCAAATCACCCGAAATTACATATGAATAAAAATAAGACTATATATATCAGTTTAGTGAGATCGGTGTTACTCTATGGACATGAGTCATGGTATAACAATGAAACAATATTCAATAGATTTAATAGATTTGAGAACAAAGCCGTCAGAAGGGTATTGGGATTTAAATGACCGGACAGGATTAAAAATGACACTAAGGGATGATTTGGGCTTGCTCTTCGCACTCCCCAAGAGACTAGTTCACCAAACGTTCAGCTGGGTATCACAAGGCACCAGAAGAGTTGGAAGACCCAGGTTTACATGGCTGAGGACTATGAAGCGAGAAGTAGATGATGAATAGAGAAGTTTTGAATTAAAACCTCAAGATACAGACGACTGTCGACATCTAACTGATGCCATTTGCGTCAATAGGCGTAGGAGGAGATGGTGATATATATACAGCCTTATATGTATGTATATTTATACATATTGTGTTATATATATATATATATATATATATATATATATATATATATATATATATGTGTGTGTGTGTGTGTGTGTGTTTGTGTGTATGTGTGTGTCTGTACGTAAGCATGTATGTATGTATGTATATTAAATAAGTATCATTCAGTTCGTGGCAGTAGGGCAGTAGTTGGTTAGGATTCCTGCTCTGTATCGTGCTGAAAGCTCATTTTACAAGTGCTTAATTGTATGCTTAAATTCCCCCTGTTTGTTTTGATATTGTATGAAATGAATGTCCTTTTGAAATCCTGTTTCGATATGCATTTATAGGTTTCAGCTGTTACCCGAAGAAGCATCCTTTATGTTACTTTGAGTAGAGTTAGCATCAGGGATATGATTAGAGTTGTGATCAGATTATTATGGTTTATCTAGTCGGGTCTTTGTTGTGTTTGTAAACACAATTTGACAGGTTCTTCTGGCACTGCTGAATGAGCTGATTGACTCCAATTTGTTTGGGAAAGGATGGATAGCCGTTTTATGCCGACAGTTCTCTTCTATGATTGAAATTCTCTCTCGCTCTCTCTCTCTCTCTCTCTCTCTCTCTCTCTCTCTCTCTCTCTCTCTCTCTCTCTCTCTCTCTCTCTCTCTCTCATTTCAGTGTTCCCTGGCCTTTGTCTTTCCTTCCTGTGTGTACTGTATGTCTTATGCTTCATTTTTTCTTGGCTTATATTGATATAATGATAAACTGGTGATAAATAGTAATGTTGGTAGTTTGTATTCAAAGCCATTTAGGATTACAGATAAAAAAAGGAGAACACAAATAGCATTACACGAACAGCTTAATTTAATCGTTGTTGAAATTAGTAATAAAAAGAAAATCGTAGCAGGACATTTATAAAGTTGGAAATATTAGCGATGAGTCAGTAAAATAAATGGTACATACATTGTTAGGCAAACTGGAGAGAAGGAGTATGATTATTTGATCATATGATAATGATTACTTTGTGAACAATAAGAAAATACAAGAAAGGCATAACATTTTTTTTTATAGATTTGTATGTTGAGGTGTATAGACATGCACTCTAAACTGCAGTAATCTGGCCTGTTAGGTTTTTTATTTAAAAAATCACACATTTTAAAATTTATTGGTATGCATATGTTCGTCGTCTTGAGGTTTAACGAAGGGGACTGAAATTATTTGTATGAAGAAAGGTATATAACTGACCCTTTATATTATTGTGGGAAATCTTAGTAATGGCGTGAAGAAAAATTGTATATAAAACACACGATGTTACCTTGTTCGCTTTCTGTACATTAACTTTCTTTTTTTTTTTTGTTTTAGGTAAGATTGGTTTCCAGTAATGTGGTGTATAGTCGTGCCGGTGGATTTTGTAAGTGTTATTTTTTTTTCATATCTCACCATAAATTTAATCATTCATATATATATATATATATATATATATATATATATATATATATATATATATATATATATATATATATATATATATATATATATATATATATATATGATTTATATTTAACCACTAACTTTTCATGAAGAATTGTGATGCAATACAATTTGGCAGGTTTCTAGCCAACCAGGTCAAGTTTTATATAGAAATTTTATACGATAATTATGTGTGTGTGTTTTGTGTCTCATTACTTGCCGGTTTGAAACCGTATTTTCAAACTTGAACTGTGACAGGTACATAATTCTGTGTCGTTCATTAGAGGATTCAGGATATACTTTTGTGTCTAGACCCTTGATGTTGGACGTATTCCTTTTAATAGAACCTTACAAAAAGGTCTTTTTTTCTCACAAAGTTTAGTACTGTAGCGAAACTAATTGAATCTCATTTTTAAATTCAGACGGATTGCTTTAAGGATTTTGTTTGACATGAAAGATGAATATTGGGAGTAAAGATAAGTTGAATAAGTTGGCAAATAGATGGGGAGATCCCAAAGAAAGCAAATGGGTGGTTGAAATCATCACATTAACTATTTGGGTTTAGAACTTTCAATTTTAACTTTCTTTTATCTTTTTTTTTTTTCTGAAGACATTTTAGACAGATCAATATGACAAAACATTTCAATGTCATATCTTTCTTCGGAATGTAAGCTTAAGGTTTTTATGCAAAGTTGTTTGAATTAATGATAATTATCGTATTCTATAAAAACGAGGTAATATGGAACAATGGAAATGAAAAGGATAACTACATATGATGATAAATGTAATAATGACAGTAGTGGTAACTACTACTACTACTACTACTACTACTGCATGTCAAGATGAACTTAACTTTTAACGACAGAAAACCGTTCTACCAACATTCATCCAGATACGAAATAGTTTAGGTTGGTAATATTAATCAATAAGAACAAACCATAGCAAATAATTTTGCATTTTTCTTTTGAATCCACTAAAGTTGATTCATTTTAGCGAGGCAGATTTGCACCAGCTCATAGGGGTGCCCTTTTAGCACGGAAAAGTTTCCTAATAGCTGATTTGTGGACACTATTTTTTTTGTCCGAATACCATCATTGTTTTCAAATAATTACCAAGTAATGTGAATCGAAACTCGTTTACTAACCTAAATTTCTCCATCAGATATAGGTTTTGCTAATGAATAATGTTACCGAATAAATATATTATAAATTATCGTGATGGTAAGTGTAAATTTCTTAAGAACACCCGCCGAATTCAACGACAGGAGCTTTTTTCGGATGCACGCTGCATAAGTTTATAACTTTTCACATATTTTAACACAAATTTGGATAAATTACACTAAGCCTAAGAAAAACCTATTATTATAAACGTTCTTTGAATACCAGAATCTACTAAAAACGTGGAATTAATAAAACTCGTTATTGGTGAAAATAGCGGCATTCGCCCGCCCGAGTTTCCACAGCCAGTGCACTGTAGCAAGTGCTTATCAGCGCTCGCCCAATTGTCAGCATTTGCTGCGTCAACGCTCAACTGCAGGTCAGCAATCGGTGCTGTAGTAACGCTCTCCAATGCGTCAGCCATTGCCATTGTGTCAGCGTTCTATGCGTCGACTCACCAGCTCGTCAGCATTCACACGCATCAGCACTTGGCAGCTCGTCAGCGTTCTCCTACTCTCAATGCTCGCTACCATGTCAACTTCACCATCTTGGCAATGCTCACCAACACGTAGTCGCTTGCCAACGCGGAAAAACCTTCCAACGCTTCAGCAACCTAGGTTTTCTCAACAGGCAGAGTTCAAGGCGAAAGACAGCAGCCACCATCATCCTTCACAGCAGGCCTCTAAGACACAGATAGGTAATCATAGAGGAAAGGAGCAGGAGCGGAAGGTTGGTCATCGGAGACTTCACTGCCAGCCCCGCTTCACAAGGGGTTTAAACGCCTGCTGGCATGTTCTTACTTTGACGAGGGCCCTCAGCGAGTTGTCTGACCCCGAGTTGGCTCCTCAGGATGGCAAAGACATGGTTTTAGACTATGTCTTTGGCACTCAAAAGCCCACTAAGTCCAGTGCAGCCCTGTATTGGTCTCATGGGCTGAAGAGTGTTCTATGTAAGATTGCTTCTCAGCTCCAAGTTCTCCTCCTCCCTTCAATCAAGCTCCTCCCACCTCCTTGTGTTCAGCAGAGGAGGTATTACGAGGTCTTGGATGAGCGTCTACAAGTTCTTCCTCTTCACCATTTCCTGGAGGAATTGACTAAAGGGGTATTTTTTAGAGAGTCTTTCTGGCCATCAGGTCACATTCTCGGTGGTGGAGATCCTTAACCAAGAGAAGGTCGCGAAGTATGCCATGCAGACTAGTTCGCGACTGGATCTGTGGTTAGAATCCTTGGGAATCTTGGTATGGATGGAGGACTTTTCAAAAGAAGTACCAGGAAGACGATGGAGACGTTCCTCCTCTTAGGTACCCGAACTATTGAGTTCCTGGCCCACCAAGTGGTGAACTTGAGGGCCAGTACCATCCTCAAATGCAGGAAATCTGTATCTGAGAGGTTCCATCACAAAGTCCCTAATGCCGAGATCGCAAGGCTCAGGAGCTCCTCTCCGGAGGGTTCCTCTTTGTTCGAGCCTAGGGACGTCGAGTAGGCTGCGAAAAGGTGGAGGAAGTCCCACTTGGACTCTCTCCTCCTTAGGGTCTTATCATCTCGGCCCTACAGACCACCAGCTCCTCCACAGTCCAACCAACCTAAAGCCTTGACAAGCAAATTGGCAGTGACAAAAGAGGTGTCAAAGTAGCCCTTTCTGACCAAAGACATGAAAGGCGCTAAGTCCTCTCAAGGAGCGAACATCCTAGAGGGAGCGGCCATGGCCACAAATGCTAGGACAGGCGATCCCCCTGCTCGTCCAACAGTAGGGGGATGCCTCAAAGCTGCTGGGACGGGTGGAAGCAGCTTGTGGCTGATCCCTGGACAGTCTCCGGTATTCGTTCATCTCATCTCTCCCACTCCTGATCAAGGATCTAGTGATAATAGACTCCTGTGTGATGGGATCAGCAAAGGGGCTGGCCCATTGGGCCAAAGTTCAGATCATGTTGGAGAAGGGAACTCTCTAGGAGGTCCTCGATGACTCCCCAGGCTTCTTCAGTCGACTTTTTCTTGTGATAAAGGCATCTGGAGGCTGGAGACCAATCATCGACTTATCGGCTCTGAACAAGTTTGTCAAACAGAGTCAGTTCAGCACGAAGATGGCAGACACGGTCAAACAGGCGGTAAAACCACAGGACTTCATGTGCACACTGGACTTGAAGGACGCATACTTCCAGATCCAAATCCATCCGTCTTCAAGGAAATATCTGACATTCAGCCTAGACAACAAGAAATACCATTTCAGGGTACTGTGCTTCAGTCTTTCCACAGCACCCCAAATCTCTTCATCAGTGTGTTCGTTCCAGTTTCATCCGAGCTCACATTCTCGGCATCCGTCTCCTCCATTATCTGGACAACTGGCTGATCCTAGCAGATTTGGTGGTAACTGTAACCCTTCTTCAGCAATTAGAAAAAGCTTCTGAGGCTTTGCCAAGATCTGGGGATCATGGTAAACCTCGAGAAGTCCTCCCTGTTGATTTTAGACACTACATCTCCACAAAGCCTTCCCTTCAGACGACAGGATAATGAGGCTGAGGAACATCAAACGACCTTTTCTCAAACTAGAAGAGCTCCCAGCCCATAACTGGCAATTTCTCCTCGGACACCTATCATCCCTGGCCTGTGTAGCTCCCAACGGCTGCCTCAGGATTCAATCTCTCCAGGGCGACTAAAGTCCCATTGGAATAAGGCGTTCGAGTCCCTGGACAATCTGTTTCCCATGGGACCAGAGCAACGGACGGACCTCGAGTGGTGGGTGGCAGACAAGAATTAGCGGAAGGTGTAGATCTTCTTGTCGTCCTCCTGGACTTGATGCTGTTTTCCGATGCATCAAAAGAAGGGTGGGGGCTCACTTGCTGTGCCACACAACCCCAGGCCTTTGGTCAGAGTCCAAAAAGTACCTTCATATAAGTTTTTTTAGAGAAGAAGGTAATCTTTCTGGCCCTTCTTCAGTTACATCAATTCCTGGCGGGCCACTCAGTGGTGGAGATGAGCGACAACACCACAGTAGTGACTTACATCAACAAACAAGGAGGTACTTTTTTACAGCCCCTATCCCATCTGGCAGTAGAAATACTGAGATGAGCCGAAGTCCATTTGGTACGGCATTCGGCCCGCTTCATTCCAGGCAAAAAGAATGTGCTCTTCGACAATCTGAGCAGAGTATCTCAGATAGTGAGTACTGGATGGTCTTTGCATCATCTAGTAGCCAACAAAGTCCTGACTTTGGGGTGTTCTCCGACAGTGAATATGTTTGCCACGTCCCTGAACCTCAGGCTCCCACTGTACTGCTCTCCAGTTCCAGACCCCAAGGATTTCTGGGAAGATGCATTCCAACAACGGTAGGACAACATCGAAGTTGATGCCTTTCCCCCGTTCTGTCTGATGAGAAGGGTTCTCAATAAGGCCAGAACATTGGCCAACCTATCAATGACTCTCATAGCTCTGCTATGGCATCATGGGGAAGGGCTCCGAAGCCTTTTGCAGCTCCTGATGGAGCCTCCAAAAGTACTCTCTTCATAACGCGAGTTACGCAGACAACTGCATGTCAACATCCACCACAAAGCCGTAGCTTCGCTACGACTTCACGCCTGGAGACTATCCAGCATCTCCTCACTTAGAGAGGATTTTCACAACAGGTTGCAAAGAGGATGTTTGGATACCTGCAGAAGTCCTCAGCAGCAGTCTACCAGGCAAAGTGGAACGTCTTTTGTAGTTCGTGTCGTGGAAGGGGTATCTCTCCATTTGATGCCACCATTCCAGCAGTAGCGCAGTTCTTCGTGTATTTGCGGGAGGAAATGTGCCTTTCAATTTCAGTAGTGAAAGGCTATCACTCAGCCTTGAGCCTAGCCTTCAAGATAAAAGGAATGGATATCTCATTGCTTGAACTTTCCCTACTCATACGGAGTTACAAACTTACCTGTTCTTATTCTGAATTGAGACCTCCCCCTTGGATCATGGTTTGAGTTCTCCGGTCTCAAAGAGGCCTCCCTACAAACCATTATGCCAGGCAACCTGATCACCACCTGACGATCCAGATCGTCTGTTATTGTACCCAGTAAGGAGTTTGAGGCTCTACCTCAAGAGAACAGCAGCTGCCGGCCCCCGGTGCCTTCGCTTTTCATCAGCACCGGGAGAAACAAGAGGAGGATCACCAAGAACACCATCTCTGCATGGATTCATAGAGTCATTGATCACGTCTGAATCCAGATCCTCCTCCAACACGTCGACCCAGAGCTCACGATTTCAGGGGCATAGCCACGTCCCTGGCCGTCACAATGAATTACTCTGTGCCGCAGGTTCTACAAACACGCGTGTGGAAGCGCCAGACAACTTTCACAGTCCATTACTTGCTAAACGTAACCCACAGGAGACACAGTACATTCTCTATCGGTCCTGTGGTGGCTACACAACAGTTGGTTTAGTACCTCAAGCTCCTTTGTGGACAAGTAGTAGAAGGTTGAGGAACTGTTACCCAGTTTTACTCATAAAAAGGAGACCCTGGGTAAAGCCAAAAAGCCAGAATGACCGGGATATCCAACTTATTGATGGGTGAGTCACCCCTATAAATAGCGTAGGTTTGCATTACAGTTACGGAACAAATGACAAATTTGGCAATAATTTGTATTTTTCCTAATGATACAAACCTTTAGCTATTTATACAAATACCCGCCAACCCTGTCCCCTTGAAACCCTACCTCCAAGAAAGGTGAAGCACAGTCAAAGGTGTGCCAGTAAGAGGGGTAATTAGCTACCCCCCTACCCACTGCTAACTAGCGGGAAGGGTAGTGAATCCTCTCTAAATTTTAATGGCTTGTCCTTTCAGCTTCCCGTAAAGAATACACCTATAAATAGCTAAAGGTTTGTATCGTTAGGAAAAATACAAATTATTTCCAAATTGTTCCTATTATTGCACAACAACTACTATATTCATGAGTTCCCATATTATGTAATTCAACTTCATGTTTAGTTTATTATTAATTGTGTTCTCAACCTTCATTCCTTTTATTATCATGACTAACCATATAGCTTTCCTCCCGTGAAGGAGAGGGCTTCAGAAACACTGATGTTGCTAGCCATTTAGGTTTTAAACAAGAATTGGCGAATGAGCTATCTAGTTATAGACATTTCTAGGAGAAAGACACTCCAAAATCTAAGCATTGTTCTCTAGTCTTGGGTAGTGCTATAGCCTATGTACCATGGTCTTCTACTGTCGTGGGTTAGAGTTCTCTTGCTTGAGGGTACACTCGGGCACACTGTTCTATCTAGTTACTCTTCCTCTTGTTTTGTTGAAGTTTTTATTGTTTATATAGGAACTATTTATTTGAATGTTGTTACTATTATTAAAATATTTTATTTTTCCTTGTTTCCTATCCTCACTGGGCTATTTTTTCTGTTGGGGCCCCTGTGCTTATAGCATCCTGCTTTTCCAATAAGGGTCGTAGCTTAGCATTTAATAATATATATATATATATATATATATATATATATATATATATATATATCTATTATATGTTATATATATATATGTATATATATATATATATATATATATATATATATATATATATATATATATATATATATATATATTATATACAGTATATATTATATATATATAAAATATATATCAATAATATATATATGTATATGTATATATATATATATATATATATATATATATATATATATATATATATATATATATATATATATATATATATATGTGTGTGTGTGTGTGTGTGTGTGTACATATATAATATGTATGCATGTATATGTATATATATGTATATATATAATATATATATATATATATGTATATGAATATGTATATATATATATATATATATATATATATATATATATATATATATATATATATATATATATATATATATATATGTGTGTGTGTATATATATAATATATATATGTATATGAATATGTATATATATATATATGTGCATATATACTTTATATATATGTGTATATATATATATATATATATATATATATATATATATATATATATATATATATATATGTGTGTGTGTGTGTGTGTGTGTATATATATACATATATATATATATATATATATATATATATATATATATATATATATAAAAATATACAGTATATATATATATATATATATATATATATATATATATATATATATATATATATATATATATATATATATGTCTACATATATATGAGAGCTTTGGGGGTGGAGGAAAGGCCCCCCTAAATCTCGATGAAGCCACTGGCAGCAGGGTGACAGATGGGTTTAAGGTAATTGACAAACGGTCTCTTCAGCTTTTACTTCTGATGCCTGGTGGTTGATCTTACTATAATTAGTATGGACTGGCAGGGGTCACTTGCCTTAGTTAGATAGGCACTGCGCATCACAAGGAACTGGCTTTTCTTTTGATGTATCTTGCCAATGAATCCTCTATGGATTTAGTCAGTCATGGATAGAGAAGATGAAAGAATGGCCCCCAGTCCTGGGCGTAGCGGGGTGCTAAGAATCTCCCGGTTTATACATACTCAGGAAAAATTGAAAATAGGTAATTGGAAGGTTAGAACCATGAATCAGATTGGGAAGTTACAGCAAGTGGAGAGTGCATTTGTGAAATATAGTTTGGATATCTTGGCCCTAAGTGAAACACGTTGTAAAGGGATTGGTAGGTATATATATATTTATTCAGGAAGATCAGATGGAGCTGGAAAAGAAGGGGTAGGAATGATGATGACACCAAGAGCCGAAAAGGCTTTAACCGAGTGGAGAGCTGTAAATAGTAGATTGTTACTAGCAAAGTTCAAATCAAAGCAGTGCAATGAGTCTTAG
>NC_090757.1:81194729-81199729 GCF_036898095.1 Palaemon carinicauda
GTATCAGTGGCAAATGAACAAAGATCACTTGAAGGTCAAAAGTCAAGCAGGTCACTTGAAGGTCAAGGTCACGTGAAGGTCAAGGTCACGTGAAGGTCAAGGTCACCTGAAGGTCAAGGTCACGTGAAGGTCAAGTACATTTGAAGATCAAGGTCACTTGAAGCCAAGGTCATGTGAAGGTCAAGGTCACGTGAAGGTCAAGGTCACTTGAAGGTCACGTGAAGGTCAAGGTCATGTGAAGGTCGAAGTCACATCAATTCATGATTCTAGGACATATGGCGCTCTAGGTCACCTTGGCGGAGGTATGTCCTCTACGAGGACCATGTCCGCGTTCAGGACTTGCTCACTTGTTGATATATAATATGATATTTATGCAGGTAAAAATATACCAAAATATCACAAATTCTATAGGGAACAAGAATATATATAGATAGGGCAACTTACGCTTCGGATATGTACACAAAATGGCCGCCAACCACACTGACTCAGACTCCCTAATCTGCCACCTGAAATGTAGGAAGGGTATGTCAATTTCAAGGTGTTATTTACTAATCTAATTATTCTTGGATATGCATAAAAATTGTATGGTGGGTTGCTGGATGATTGTCGATTATTTTACGACTATAAAATTATAATTCTGACCCAAAAAAAAATTTTTGAAGGGAAATAAATCGAAAAAAAAATTGTAAAACAATATAATATTTTAGCTAAAAAGAATTGATGATATTCAATCAAAAAAGAAGTAAACAAAATTTTCCGACAAATGAATCATTACTCTGTGATAGTTCCTTAGTACGTAGTAATTTTGAAAGAAATGGGAAAAAACGAAAAAGTGGTAATCGCAGGAAAATCGAACACATACCTATGTATACGCCATATCTGGCTAAAAATAAAGATAGGCATGGGTAGCCAGATCATCTAGAAACACTTTCCAACACTATAAAAATATAAGTTTTGCGACACTACTTGCCAATTCCTTACGGTAACATGACTAAGCTAAAAAATGCAAAACAAATAAAAAGGGGCACTCCATGAAAAATGGCAGCGTGCTAATGGTGGGCATTTCAGAAAAAAAAAATTTCAGCCACGTGCTAGGCAAACCATCAAGGCACATTTTCCGACAAATAAACATCTAAATGAATCATTACTCTGTGATAGTTCCTTAGTACGTAGTAATTTTGAAAGAAATGGGAAAAAACGAAAAAATGGCAATCACAGGAAAATCGAACACATACCTATATATACGCCATATCTGGCTAAAAAAACAGATAGGCATGGGTAGCCAGATCATCTAGAAACACTTTCCAACACTATAAAAATATAAGTTTTGCGACACTACTTGCCAATTCCTTACGGTAACATGACTAAGCAAAAAAATGCAAAACAAATAAAAAGGGGCACTCGCGGAAAAATGGCCAACATTCTAATATACGGCATCTCAGATAAAAAAAAAAAGACATGCACGTAGTAGCCCTACCATCAAGACACACTTTCCAACAAATAAACATAAAAAAAAAATCAATACTATATGGCAATTCCTTACTACGTAGTAAATTTTTACAAATATTGAAAAAAAAACAGAAATTGGCAACCGCAGGAAAATACCCCACATACCAATATCTACGGCGTATCTGACATAAACAAAGTCATGCATGGGTAGCCAGATCATCTAGACACACTTTCCAACACTAAAAAAGCAAAAGTTTTGCGACACTATTTGGCAATTTCTTACGGAAAAATGACGGCCAAAAAATGAAAAAAAACTGAAAAAGGGGCACTCGCGGAAAAATGGCCAATATTCTAATATACGGCATCTCAGATAAAAAAAAAGACATGCACGTGTTAGCCCAACCATCAAGGCACACTTTCTAACAAATAAACATGAAAAAAAATCAATAATATATGGCAATTCCTTACTACGTAGTAAATTTTTACAAATATTGAAAAAAAAAACAAATTGGCAACCGCAGGAAAATACCCCACATACCAATATCTACGGCGTATCTGACAAAAACAAAGTCACGCATGGGTAGCCAGATCATCTAGACACACTTTCCAACACTAAAGAAGCAAAAGTTTTGCGACACTATTTGGCAATTTCTTACGGAAAAATGACTTGGCCAAAAAATGAAAAAACCTGAAAAAGGGGCACTCGCGGTAAAATGGTCCTCGTGGTGATGAAGGACATTTCAACTAAAAAAAAATCATGCACATGGTAGCCAAACCATCCACCAAGACATTCCACAACTGATAACCTATACAAGTTGCACCATTCTACGACAATTTCATAATACGTAATAACTTTGATAATTATGCAACTTACCTTAGAAGGGTAAACTCGGTCGTGCTCGACCCCGACGAGTCTCAAAAATCTGGGAAGGAGTACAGCTACAGCGATGCACGTCTGGACACTACTAGAGCTTGTAGGCGAGTTAACCACTGCAGGTCGATCACCCACAAATTCAATCACGGGGGTGAGTCACGTGAGAAAAACATCTTTTGTTTTGACGCTCGGGGTCGCGGACGACCCACCGTGCCATTCCAGGGTATAGGAGGTGTGGCGTTGAGGAGCTTCATTAATTAATGCTACGGTCACAATTGGTCGTGCGAACGATTGATTCCTACGAATTCTAGAGTTCGTAGACTTGCGTGAAGGTGGACATAATTTCGCACGGTCTCCTTAAGAAGGTCGTACGGGTGCCATAAAAATTCTTAACATCAACTTACGGCAGCCTTAAGAAAAGAGGTGATTTCTACCGTATGGTGGCCGTAGAATTCTTACGTTCTCCATAAGGTTGACTTAGGACTTCCGTAAGGCAAATTTAAGGTCATCTTGCGAAAGCTTATGCCGCACGATGGCCGCATGTCCAACCTACGTGCAACTTGCGCCACTCTCACGTCGTTGGTAAGAAAGTCGTACGTTTTTTTCACATTTTGATTGGTTATATATCCTCTGCTTGCCGGTCGCCTCTCCTTCCTCCTCCATTTCCTCTGATACACCTACTGACTCCTCTCCAGATACTACCTCTTCACTGACAGGCGGCTCTTGTGGCTGAACAATTCTGTTGATTTCTCTATCGTCCTCCTCTGGAACTCTCTCCGGATCCTCTCTCTTAGGTCCCTTTTTGGGTCCCATGTCTACTCCCAAAAAAGCACGAAATGATGATTCACACGGCATGCACTTGGCTTTTATATGCCGCACCTTGTAACACTACGAATGACGTACGTTCGCCTCACGCACATCATACTTCCGCCTTACGAATGCCATAATACGTTCGTATGAACGACTTACGTAACTTTTTTTCTTACGTGGTTCGCAGGAACGCCTTACGGGACCCTGAAGAACAACGTAATGTATTCGTGCGGCATACGTGAACACACCTTGCGTCTCAAAAGGCTAAATTTCCTACGAAAATCTTGCGTCATTCTTATGGTGTTGGTACAGCCGCCGCACGAAGAGGGGTTTCGTAAGGCGTTCTTAGAAAAGTTTGACAAGATCATCGACCTCGCTACGAACGCAGATTCTTATAAGGCCGCCTTAAGAAGATCGTACGAAGTGGCTCTAAAATCGTACGAAATGGTAAAATAATTGTTTGTATGGCGTTCGTAGAGCAATTGTGACCGTAGCATAAGTTTGACGATTCATCCCGATATGCAAATTGAAATCAATCCTTCGATGATAAAGAACTTGATAGTCTCACCGCGTTTTAGTGTTCTTGATGAAAGTATGTTTGCTTACCAGAGAGAGAGAGAGAGAGAGAGAGAGAGAGAGAGAGAGAGAGAGAGAGAGAGAGAGAGAGAGAGAGAGAGAGAGTATATTTCTTATGTTTTTTTATTTCATTAAGTGATGCGTTACAGGAAGTAACACAAAATAAAAGCTTTGCTGTATGATCACATATTTCTTGTATTTCGGGAAGGCGGTTCTCGAAGGTGCCTTGTATTAAAGTGTCCTGTCTAGGTCTTGTTGTCACCTTTTATTAAGGGACACACTGGTAGTGAAGCCTTCATCGCCTCTCCCACGAGACGATACAAATATTCACAGGATAAGAAATCACTTTTTATTGAACACACTCAAACTTATTCCATGCTCAAAAGATGACAGTTTCTTTATTTCATATATATATATATATATATATATATATATATATATATATATATATATATATATATATATATATGTGTGTGTGTGTGTATATATATATATATATATATATATATATATATATATATATATATATATATATATATATATATATATATATATATATATATATATATATATATTTGCATTTTTACGTAGAGAGTCTTTGAACGAATTAAATCGGCTGTGATTTCTGTTTAGCGTCTCTGCCCAAGGTTCAGCATGTTAAAGTATAACTTCAACAACTTTCGAGAAGATTTGTAGAACATTGGTAGTTGTTGAATCATGCATAGACATTATTTATGTCTTTTTAACATTTGTTACTTTTAATACACAATATCAAAAATTGCTTCATACTGTTAGCATGTTAGATCATTTATCGCCTCTTGCATATTCATTCAAAAACTATTTCGATTTACCATCTGACTTCATAACTTCCTTGTGAGGCTTTTAGAATTCTCATGGATATTTTGAGAGGAGATTAATAAAATATGTAACTTTGCAGAGGTTGCGCAACCATCGTAGAACATCTTGCATTTAGTATAATTTAAGCTTCCATGATCATTTCATATCACAGACAAGTCCTTGCAAACCTGGAGTGAAATACCGTAAGTGACTAATATAGCGTAGTGCAGAAATTGAAACCTAAATATTGAGTGTGCGAAGAGCTTGCGACTTTGACATGGTGAACTGAGATCCTGAGATCCCGTATACTGTATACTGACAGTTCCCGTGCCTAGTGAATTGACCGTGTACGTTTAGATTTTTGGAATATAGTCTTCCATACAAGAGGTGGTAGCTTTCTACGTTAAAAATACATGAAGACAAGTAATGATAATAGATTTTAAATCACATGCTA
>NC_090757.1:81204729-81214729 GCF_036898095.1 Palaemon carinicauda
TACTTTTGTTATTTCCTTCTTTGTCCGCTCCTTTCTGTCTCTAATTACCCCACTATGTAAATGTTAGATACTCGTTCAACTACTTTTGATACTAAGAGCAGTAATAATATTGATATTGGTGATGTTCCTATCTAGTAATATGTTCCTTTTGACTTTTTCTGATGTTGGTATCAATAATGATGATTGTGCCGGTAATTTACCTATTACTATTAAGACTCATTTTTGTCTTCAAGAGGAATATTATGTTGAAGAGTTTGTTTAGAAGGCCAATTGAAGTTTGTCCGTTTTTTCTAAGAGAAGTGAGTTGTAAAACGAAGTCTGATCACCTCGTCAAATCACGTCATTCACCGTCTTTTTCCTAACTTAAATAGTTCTCCCCTTTCTATAGTAATATTGTATACCATTTATTAAAGTTTTCATGAGAGTCTGACCATTAAGACACACCAGATACCAGCACTATTGGGGGCAGCATCTTCACCCCAAATACCTGTATACTGTACTTGCTGACAACCGGAGAGTTTACTTTTATAATCTTTTAAGTTAAAGCTTGCTTAGTTTCGAGAATGCTGCCGGAAGGGAACACCTTTACGGTTATTCTTAGCAGTTCTTTTTAAGATTGAGGTTGCAAGCCCCATATCATTTGGTACCTAATTAAAGCAGAATCAACAAATGTGAGCTGAAACCAGCACCACTCGGCCATTATTCTTGCTTGGTGCATATTTCCTAATTTAATGGTGGACACCTGTGTCGCTGCATCCCTACAACATTTATCATTCGGTTTGTGTGCTACTTACCAAGCTCTTGATCTTATATTGTAGTTGAGGTCGTTAACAAGCATCTAACGTTTTATGAGTTCTTGAGATTGGTCTCTAGTATAAAGGCTGGGGTCGCACATCTGCAACTAAGCTGTGCGACTCGCTGCGATGTTAGAAAATCCAAGAAATTGCGGAAACATTGGCGATTGTTCGGTTGTTTTATGTAAAAACGACCTGTTGCACGCTTCCTGGTAGATTCCAGATCGCTTCTTCTTGGACTTTGGCGAGTTTTGGAGGGGAGTTGAATGAGAGTCGCTGCCTACTGCGTTCAGCATAGAATCAACCCTGCAAATAATTGGGACTAGTGCGGATTCCAATGATATTTATTGCGAGAGCTTAAGATTACCGTTCAATTACCACTCTTATTACCCCTAGATTGTCACTCGACTTGGCAGCGAGTGCATAACGATTGACAAGGAGGTTTCTGTATTTCCTTCATTCGTAGTGATCATTTAACATTGTTTATTTCTTCACATTCTTTATTTTCTATTTAAGTCATTGATGATGATTTCACATTTTATTTATTCACATTCGTTTTCTTTATTGATTTCATTCAGTGACAATTTAACATCCTTTTATCTATTCATATTCTTTATTTTCTATTTAAGTCATTGGTATTGATTGCACATTTTATTTATTCACGTTCGTTTTCTTTATTAATTTTATTCATAGTGACCATTCATCATCTTATCTTTTCATATTCTTTATTTCTTATCTAAGTCATTGATAATGATTATAGATTCTATTTGTTCACGTTCGCTTCCTTTATTGATTTCATTCATAGTGACCAGAGTTGGACGACCTGCGAACTGCTTTTAAGCGGGTGGGAAACGTCACGTGGGTGTGGTGCTGTGTTGTCAGATCGCAGCTGCATATACTCGCTAGATCCTACAACAATTTCGTCGTACATACCTGCAATTGTAGCAAAGGAACCGTCGCCAAGTCGTAGTGAGGTACGATTCATCTAGGACTCCGCTGCGAAGTTTCGCAGCTGACGAGAGTCGCAGCGGAAGGTCGCCACAGTTTTGAACAGACCATAACGTTTGTAACGTAGTCTCGACCGGATTAACTACGTGCGAGACTGCGCCGGTTGAGCAACCCTCCCTCGATATTCTGCACATATTTAAGGGGTATTCGTTGTAGAATGGCGATACTGAAAATACGGCTGTTTTCTAACATTGCAACGAGTCGCTGACCTAACTTGCAGATGTGTGACCCCAGCCTAACAATCAAATTGAGGTGTCGAATTGATGACAAAAGTGTGATTGGTAATAAATAAACGATCAGAGAAGAAATCTGACAACAAAACAGATTTTATTTTAATGTTAGAACCAATGCCACTTATTTTTCGTCAATATAAGATGTCGTGTGATGAGTAGGATCTTGTTAGTATTTAATGAAGATTGATTAAGATATTAATGAAATATGCTATGCAAAATCGAAGGAAGTCTCTCTCTCTCTCTCTCTCTCTCTCTCTCTCTCTCTCTATATATATATATATATATATATATATATATATATATATATATATATATATATATATATATATATTTATTTGTATATATTTATTTAGTTTCGTAGGATCTTGTTAGTATTTAATGAAAATCGGTTAAGTGATTAATGAAATTTGCTATGTAAAATTGAAGGAAGTTTCAGTATATATATATATATATATATATATATATATATTATATATGTATGTATGTATATATATATATGTATATATACAAATTATCCCCTCCTAAGCCTATAGACGCAAAGGGACTCTGTAAGATTTCACAAGTTGTCTCTATCGAGAGCTTTCAATTCAGTATTTCTCCACTCATCATCACCTTCATGCTTTATAGTCCTCAACCATGTAGGCTTGGGTCTGCCAACTCTTCTAGTGCCTTATGGAGCCTAGTTAAACGTTTGGTAAATTAATATCTCTTTGGGAGTGTGAAGAGCGTGCCCAAACCATATACATCTATCCCTCATCATGATCTTATCGCTATTATAGTTTCAGTTCTAATCCTGTCCAGCCATTTAACTCCCAATATCCTTCTGAGGTCATTGTTCACAAATCTACTAAATTTGTTGGAGATTGTTTCATTGTTATACCACGGCTCATACAGTAACACCGATCTCACTAAACTGATTTATAGTCTGATTTTTATATGTAATTTCTGGCGATTTGATTTCCAAATTTTAATTAGCCTAGCCATTATTTGATTTGCGTTTTTCAATCTTTCAGTAAACTCTTATTGTAAAGACCCTGTATCGAAGATTATAATTCCTAAATACTTAAATAATTTTACCTCATTAATCTTTTCTCCTTCCAATATTTCATCTTCTATTGCATACCCCATTCTCATCATCTCTGTCTTTCTTCTATTTATCTTGAGCCCAACCTAGTGTGATTTTTCATGCATTCTGGCAAGCAAGCATTGCAAATCCTGTGGTAATCTTCTAATAAGGAGAGCATCATACGCATACTCCAGGTCTGCAAATTTCTTATTACTAATCCAGTTCGATCCTTCTCCACCATCTCCTAATGTTCGACGCATTACAAAATCCATAAGGAGGATAAACAACATACGTGACAACACCTCTTTGAGTACTCCACTGTTCACTGGAAATTTATTTGATATCACTCCACTAACATTAACTTTGCACTTGCTATGCTCATGAACAGACTTAATCAAATTCACGTATTTAAAAGGAATTCCATATCGCAGAACTCTACTAAATTGGCCGGTGCACACTATCAAGATTTGTTTTCAAAGTCCACTAATGCAGTCAAAAGTGGATTTCTATATTCTACTCATTGCTGTATAACATGTCTCAAAATAAAAATTTGGTGAAAACTACTTATACTTTTTCTAAATTCTGCTTGTTTACCTCTCAGCTTTTCATCAATCTTTCTCTCTAGTCTCTTTAGAATAAGCATACTATATATTTTCATAAGAATGACGTAAGTGTGATGCATCTGTAATTATTGCAATCAGTCAGGTCTTCTCTTTTTGCGATTTTCACCAACACTCCTAACTCCCATTCCTCAGGTTTTGCCTCTTCAAGCCTTAGTCTACAAAATAATATTGTAATTATTCTGGGGGTCACTTAATTTTCAGCCAGTATCATCTCAGCAGTTATTCCATTGTATCCAGGGGCTTTCCCTCTCTTGAGATTTTTAATGATAGCTTTGACTTCAAACGCACTGAATTCATTCATGGGTACATCAGCTTCATGTATATCAATCAAATTATTCCCTTCGTGTCTCATATTCATGACCTCACTAAAGTATTCCATCCAACGTTGTCTTTCTTCATCATCTGTTGATATAACAGATCATCTCTTTTTGAAGGGTGTATGCTTCTTCTTCATCTTTGCCCGAGTAGAAATTTCTTTAATAATTTTATGAGCGATTCTTACACCATAGCCACTCCCTAGCTTTTTTTTGTCCTCACTATTAATACTGGAATACTTAGCATGATCTACCTTGTATATTCATTACTTCCTCGAAAACATTCGACAATCAATTTCTGGTCTTGTCTCCTTTTTATAATATCCCACGTATCATTTGATATCCATTTGTTCTCTTCTTGTACTTTTGTGTCTTTCAACTTCTCTACCAGCTGATTGATATATATCAGACCATTCTTCAATAATTGTCTGCTCTTCGTCTCAAAGTCCCTAAGACTGCTAATCGATTCCTACATTTAATTGCAAATGTTTCTCTGTGTTCATCTTCTAGAAGCTTAGTTGTATCAAACCTAGGTATTCTATCTACCTCTTTGTTGGTGCTTTCAGTATTATTTTCGGTGTAGCAATGATGAGCTGGCGATCACTACCAGTATCTGCACCTCTATAGCTTCTTACATATCTGATTCCTCCTCCTCTCTATTAATGACAATGTGATCTATTTGATTTTTGTAATTGCCACTATATGACGTCCATGTATAATGGTCGATGTCCTTGTGTTGGAAAAGAGTACCTCCAATGGTTGATCTTGGGGTATAAAATGGAGTGCTTAAGACTGTATAAGCTATCAAACTTAAACGATTGGAAATTTAACCAACTCGTGGAAACAGTAACCTACACAGTGTGTACAAGTATTTCACAATGAAGATGAACTGCGGCCCTTTTAGTGATTTAATCAAAGACTATCCGCACGTCTGAAGCCTCTAATGTTACTGAATTAATAGTTCATCGAATAATCACGCAAAAAGAATGTGGAAAACCTCAATTTCAATAAAGAATAAAGCATCACCCTCGTACTGTGACTGCTCTAGATGACTTAAATATGTTTAAAGAACAGTGTTAAACTTTTATGCACGGAAGGAAATCCCCACCTTTGAAAAAATACTGGTGGAAGGTGGAGAAAACATAGCATTCAATGGATGCAAAGAATCTCTAAGGAAAATCTACATGACATATATATATATATATATATATATATATATATATACAGAGAGAGAGAGAGAGAGAGAGAGAGAGAGAGAGAGAGAGAGAGAGAGAAGATTAAATTGGCTTTTCCTTTAAGAAATCCTAATCTTATAAGCCGAAAGACCATTGATTGACAGATGTGACCCGAAGACCACAAGCACAGAAAGTGAAAGATAAGTACCTGACAAGGGCAGAACATTTAAAAAGATTTGAAAGTTTTTTTTTTCAATAACTCTTCGAAGTTCATTATAAGCATTGTTTATGCTTAGATGTCAGTTTTCGAGATATATTATATATATATATATATATATATATGTATATATATATATATATATATATATATATGTGTGTGTGTGTGTGTGTGTGTGTGAGAGAGAGAGAGAGAGTATAAACATGATTTTATTTAGGTGATCTTGAGCCAGCAAGTACTGTTGTAAAGAAAGGGTGAGGGAAAATAGGATACTTGTCCCTGTATTACTGTTAATCTCTTAATCTGCCTTTATTGTTGTTTTCAAAGGTTTTCGACTTGTCTCTAAAGAGAACTTCCTTCAAGGAAAAATGAACAAAATGTTTACGCTCAGACACGATAACTTCTGCCAAAAAGCTCTTTTCAGCGGCCACCACCGAATGGTTTGACTATAGTGGGAGGCTAAAGGGCGTCGGCACACTGGCACCAGCAGGATACAGCCAACTGGCTTCACTTCTTCCTCCTCGTCATATGTATTTGATGGTCACCATTGCGCCGATCGTCGTTTCCTAAGAAGGCAACTTGTAACTGTGGCCTAGGTTGCTGATCCTGGTGCAAATTATACACGCCAGGGGATCATTGCTCATAGTTTGGTTATCTCTAGGATGAGTAGGCAACGAGTTCCCTATTTAGTGTGGCGATTGTTGCTAGCCGCTGTCGCCGCCGCCTGACCCGTGAATGTTATTCTTATTGATGTTTTAATAATAATAATAATAATAATAATAATAATAATAATAATAATAATAATAATAGTAATAATAATAATAATAACTAACACTTTTGCAGTGATGTTATTGGATTTTTTTTACGCATTTTCAATTATGCTGTTGCGCTCAGTACTTTGCAATTGTGATGATAGCGATTGGTTTAAATGTTTTGATTGCTTAGCTGATTTTCTTTCATTACATATTTTTCTGTTTTTGTCTTGTCTTCTGGAAAGAGGTTCTATCTAAAAAAAAAAAAAAAAAACCAAATTTAACATTCAGAAACATATCAATCAGCTAAAGATTTTTCGTTTGGTATTGCCAGTTAAGTAATATTGATAATTTGCTTCCTTGTTTATTTACATGCCGATATATATTCATTATTCAGACATGCTCAGTTCTCTTAACATTGAAAGTGGCCTTCCGGAATGTCAGATTAAAGGGGTGATCCCTTTGAGCGCAGCGCCTCAATCAGCTTAAGGGGTCTGCTCTTCAACAAGTAAAATAGAGTGAAGACCAGTGGTTAATATGCTGTTTGTAATAAGGATAAGCCCCTTGTATTTACATTGCTCGTGAGCAGCCTAAGATAATGCTTGCTATAAGTTTCTTCATGTCTTGTAGTTCGGTAGTGAATTAATTTCTAGCACGTATTCCTCTTAAATTTATTTTCATATATATATATATATATATATATATATATATATATATATATATCTAAGCTACAACCGTGGTTGTAAAAGCAGGATGCTATAAGCCCAAGGGCTCCAACAGTGAAAAAAAGGCCTTGTGAGGAAAGGAAACAAGGAAATAAATAAACTACAAGAGAAGTAATAAACAATCAAAATAAAATATTTTAATAACAGTAACAACAAAAAATTATATCTTTCGTATATAAACTATAAACACCAAAAAAAAAAAAAAAAAAAAAAACTCTAGAAAGCCAAGTAAGAGAACTCTAATCAAAGACTGTGGAAGGCCATGGTACAGAGGTCATGGCACTACCCAAGACTAGAGAACAATGGTTTGATTTTGGAATGTCTTCCTCATTGAAGAGCGGCTTACCACAGCTAAAGCGTCTCCTCTACCCTCACGAAGAGAAAAGTAGCCACTGAACAATTACAGTGTTGTAGTTAACCCCTTGAGCGATGAAGAATTGTTTGGTAATCCTAGTGTTGTCAGGGAGAATATGGAAAGAATAATCCAAACTATTTAGTGTATGAGTAGGAGAAAAAATGAGCCGTAACTAGAGAGGGGGTTCAATATAGTACTGTCTGGCCAGTCAAACGACCCAATAACTCTAGCTGTAGTTATCTCAACGGGTGGCCTGTGCTCTGGACATTACTTGAACCTCTCGGCAATGTCGTGTTGGATGTTGAAATAAGTTTTCTTCAATTTTATTCTTAGTAATTATGAAATAGCGAGAGTGGTATGACTTTCACACATCGAAGGACCTGTGGCATTTTCCTCCTGTGTACGTGGCGGCGAGCTTTCATGAGTTTGACGGCGTGCCACAGGAGAGCATTCCTTTTGATAAGAAGGGCATCACCTTGTAATCTGGAGGACATTGCACACACATCGCTGGTGATGATGACTACCAGTGTTAGTTCTGAGCCTGACGCCAAAGAGGGACTCATTATCAGTTGGCTCAGTCCGATCCGGAATGCTGAAATTCCAATGGGCTGTTACTGAAGCTCTCCAGTTGTGACGCAAAGCCGAATTCCTTTTCTGTTAGGTATGGCTCTCTCTCTCTCTCTCTCTCTCTCTCTCTCTCTCTCTCTCTCTCTCACACACACACACTGTATTATTCCTACATTTTTAGCTATTTAGGTTAATTTTACTGAAATAATATTTTTTTGTCTTTCTTTAGGATTGCTAAAACTAATCTCTCTCTCTCTCTCTCTCTCTCTCTCTCTCTCTCTCTCTCTCACACAATGTACTATTCCTCCCGTTTTAGCTTTTTTGGTTAATTATATTAAAATATTTTTTTGTCTTTAGGATTGCTAAAACTAATCTCTCTCTCTCTCTCTCTCTCTCTCTCTCTCTCTCTCTCTCTCAGCTACTGCCTTAGTTTTTCAGTGGAAATTAAGATTCTTGAGATTTTAATTGGCCATACACATTAGAAACTTTTTCCGGATGGAAATACCATTATCAGTTATTACTAATGTTTTTGTCAATATTTAATAAAACACAATAATTACGTAGAAAGTTAGGGAGGTTATGATAACCTATATTAGAGCGTTTAGACAGTTACCATATGTGAAACAAGTTAACGAAAACGGAAAAAATTTTTTTTCACATCTGCCCTACACGATAACATCTTTCGGGTTATTTAATAAGTAGCCAACGAATTACATCGAAGATCTTTTAAGTAATTTATGTCACGTGTTGTAGGATTCCGCACCCCATTTATTAGATATGTTGCGATGGAAGGTTTTTAAAATGAACTGATTGGCCCTTTGTAGTTTATTATTTTGACGTTCTGGTGGTTCGAAATTTTAGTAAAATGTATATAAAAATGGTATCCCAATGTAATTCATATCTGATGTAATGTCACTCTTGCTGTTTTCATTTATTATGAAAATATACAAAATCATATTAAATTTTGTAATTATGGTGATTTGTGACCTAAATTCTTAAGATATGATAGCGGTGAAGTGATTAAATTCTTAGAACTTTAAATTTACATGCTGTTAATTTTACTGCCTTCAGAAAATGAAAATTGGGATTTTAAAGAATAACAGAGATCTAGGAAGTTGGAGTCAGGTTTTATTACTTAGTGCTATTTGGCATTGAAATTATGTTGAATGAATTTGAATATTTGAAAGAGAAGTGGTTTCCTCTTCAATAACATTATTGAAATCAGCAGATTAGAAGCACTGTGTTGGAGGGTAGAGACTGATGAAAGCGCCCAAAGAACACTAGAGTTCTGGAATGTAAAAATGTAAACAATAAAATGTATACATACACTTGGTATGCCATGTGAGAAAGGGCATTTGAGGAAATGGACGGCATGGGGTGAAGTTTAGCCTGCCCTAGGAGGGGGTGACGCCCCTTGGGTAACGGGTGAGGAAGGTATTGAGGGTTAATATGGGGAGGGGGCATTGAAAGGGAAGATGGGTGTACCCGGGCCAGGTGAAGGGTCATCGATGGTTCTGTAGATAAAACCCTCATTTGTCTTCCTGTGCAGTTGCCGTCCATCTTCTCCCTTCAGACCGTGGATGTCGTTCTCTCCTGCTCCTCATAATGGAACTGGTCTCCCGTGTTTACACGACTGCGCTATTCCAGGCGGGAAACCAAGATCAATAGATTATGTTGTCATGACGATTATTCTGAGCTCTTCATTAACGTTTATCAGTTTTTTGGGAAGAATAATGAGTTGAAGAAAACTAGTCAAACGTTGATGAAAACCTTGAGAGATGCAATCAAGTTTTCTTTTAAATGTTTTCGCCTTACCAGCAGATATTTTTTTCATCTAGAACGTATGTCGAGTTGGGTTCTGAACTAAGCATTCAATAATCGTGCAAATCGTCTTGGATCGGGGAGTCTGGTGGGCGTGGTACTGTGTTAATAATGAAGATGATGCCATCTTTCCTAGAGAGGATTGAAGAATCACTGGATCTAAGTAGAGTTTCGGCACTACATTTTAGTAGGGTTTCTCACGATTGTTCATCACCGGGTTAAAAACTCATGATTTTGCTTGAGCGAACGATGTTGATAGTACGTTCGTATTTAAAAAAAAAAGGAATTGCAATATAAGAGCAGAAAATTCAAGAGCGCCCATTTAAGATTTTCTTTCATCGAATAATTTC
>NC_090757.1:81219729-81222229 GCF_036898095.1 Palaemon carinicauda
ATTCATTCATGGGTGCATCAAGGTCTTCATCAGCTTCAGGTATACCAATCAAATTATTCCCTTCTTATCACCTTTTCATAACCTCACTAAGTGTCCCGTCCAACGTTGTCTTTCTTCCTCTTCTATTGTTGTAACAGATCAATCTCTCCTTTTGATGGGCATATGCTTCTTGTTTGCCCCCGTGGAGATTTCATTAATAATTCTATGAGCGATTCTTACACCATAGCCACTTCCTGAATCCATAGCTTTGTCAGGCCCATCTGCTTTACTGTCTAGATATTCTCTCCAGTCATTCCTGGCTTTTTTTTACCTCACTATCAGTACTGGAGTATTTAGCTCTACCTTGTAATTTTCAATACTTCCTCGAAAACTTTCAGCAATCAATTTCTGTCTTTGTATCCTTTTTGTAGTATCCCAAGTATCATTTGATAACTATGGGTTTCTCCTTGTAACTGCGTGTCCCAAGACTTCGCTACCAACTGACTGATATATGTTCTTAAAGTCACACCATTCTTCATTAATTGTCTGCTATTTGTCTCTTAATGTCTCTCAAGATTATAAATCGATTCCTACATCTTATTGCAAATGTTTTTCTTTGCTCTTCTTCTAAAAACTTAGTTGTATCAAACCTAGGTATTTTATCCTCCTTTCTGTTAGGTGCTTTCAGTTTTAATTTCAGTGTGGCAATGAGGAGTTAGTTATGACTACTAATATTCTCACCTCTGTAGCTTCTTACATTTCTGAGAGTCCTCCTTCTCTCTTTATTAATAGCAATTGGATCTATTTGATTTTGTAATTGCCCCATAGTGAATTCCATGTATATTTTTGGATGTTCTTGTGCTGAAAAAGAGTACCTCCAATGACAAGATTGTTTGCTGAGCAGAGACTTATGAAATGTGCTCCATTTTCATTTGCAACTTCGCTAAGACCCTCGACACCCATCCCATTCTCTATCCTTTGATTATTACTTCCACCTTTAGCATTGAAGTTGCCGGTCACAATTTTCATCTCTCTCTGTGATCTCATCTATTACACTCGTGGATTACTAAGATATACCGCCTTTACACATAGTTAGAAGTTTTTGAGGAAGTAATGAAGATTACAAGGTAGAGCATGGTAAGTATTCCATTATTGATAGTGAGGTTTAAATAAAAGCCAGGAGTGACTATATCTAGGCAGGAAAGCAAATGAGGCTGACAAAGCTATGGATTCAGGGTGAAAATATGGTGTGAGAATTGCTCATAGAATTGTTATTGAAATCTTCACGACGGCAAAGCAGAAAAAGCATATAACTATCAAAAAGAGAGATGGATCTGTTATAAGAACAGAGGATGAAGAAAGGCAACGTTGGATGGAATACTTTAGTGAGGTCATGAATTGGAGATACGAAAGGTATAATTTAATTGATATACCTGAAGTTGATGAAGACCTTGATATGCCCATTAGTGTATTTAGTGTATTTGAAGTCAAAGTTATTCTCAAAAAACTAAAAAGATGGAAAGCTGCTGGTTACCATGGAATAACTGCTGAGATGATCCTAGCTAAAAATGAAGTGATCCTCAGAATACTTACAATATTATTTTGTAGAATGTGACACGAAGAAGCAAAACCTGATGAATGGGAGTTGGGAGTGTTGGTGAAAAAAAAAAAAAGAAAAAAAAAAGACCTGACATCGTAATGGTTAAAGAGGCATCACTCTTACGTCAGCTGTCATAAAAAATGTATAGTATGCTTATTCTAGAGAGACTAAAAGAACGATTGATGAAAAGCTGAGAAATGAACAAAGAGGATTTAGAAAAGGTAGAAGTTACACTGACCAAATTTCCATTTTGAGACATTGTACAGCAATGGGTAGAATATAGAAATCCACTTTTGATGGCATTTGTGGACCATGAAAAAGCCTTTGATTCTGTGCACCGGCCAATTTTGTGAAGAGTCCTGCTTTGTTATAGAATTTCTCTTAAATACGTTTAATTTAAGTCTGTTCATGAGCATAGCATGTGCAAAGTTAATGTTAATGGAGTCCTATCAAATGAATATCCAGTGAGTGTTGTCACCTATGTTGTTTATCCTCTTCGTGGATTTTGTAATGCGTAGAACAGTTAAGAGATGGCAGAGAAGGATTGGACTGAATTGGTAATAGGAAATTAGCTGACCTATAGTATGCTGATAATGCTGTCCTTATTAGCAGAATACCAGAGGAGTTGTAATGCCTGCTTACCATAATGCATGGAATATCACATAAGGTTGGGCTCAAGATGAATAGAAGAAAGACAGAGATGATGAGAACGGAATATGCAATAGCAATGGAAGATGAAATATCATTGGAAAGAGAAAGTATCAATGAGGTAGAATCATTTAATTATTTAGGTACTATGATCTCCAAGACAGGGTGATTAGAAATGGAGTCTCGTGGAAAAAAAAAAAAAAAAAAAAACTAGACAGTGGGTAGGTGAAGTAAAATTTGGAAATCAAATCACCTGAAATTATGTATAAAAAT
>NC_090757.1:81232229-81252229 GCF_036898095.1 Palaemon carinicauda
CTTGTTCATCTCCAACAATATTTTTCTCTAGTCGCTTTTCAATTTGCTTCAACACTGGAAAAATCCCTAATAAGTCTGACTTTTGTTTTTAAACTAATGACCATTTGTGCATTTCAGCAGCGAAAACTAGTGATAGAAATGATGATGATTATAAAAGCAACAAAATGTTACCATTGCTTTGGAACAAAAAGAGACCAGTTTCGCAAGTAGTTAACTATCACAATGACACAAAAGTTGCTCCATGTGAAGAAGAAATTGGAGATTAGTTAATTTTCATGTAAAAAGACTTGATAGTAAATGATTCTTTTTATTTAGCTGCACTTTTATATACTAAACATAATTATAAGAAATAATGGAGAAAGGGAAATATCCCTGGGAGGACTCTCAAGCATGTTATCCAAAACATTACGATGCCATTGTAAAGAGATCGGTGATGATTAAATGATAAAGATAACTTTTTCATGTTATTATGAGAGATTATCAAACATTAAGAATCTCTCTCTCTCTCTCTCTCTCTCTCTCTCTCTCTCTCTCTCTCTCTCTCTCTCTCTCTCTGTGGGGGAATTGAAAACCATATTATGCCAGGTAAAAAAAAAATAAATATATTAACGCGGTTTCTATTTGGGGATTTTTTCCCGTGTAAATATCGTTGGAGTTCTCACATCAAATAATTCTATCCATCTAGTATTATCAACACTGCATTATCAAACGTATTACTGTAATAGGTCGAGACGCATTGATCTCGAATATTAATTAAAGAAGATAATTTCAATCCATGGAGCTTGTATTATCATTTGATTTGCTGGACTTCTATCTAACCTCCTTTGTCTCTGTGTATCCTACTTATCCCTGTGTGGATTTGTCTTCTTGGCTACACCGTCTTCTATTTCTATGAGCCATCTTCTGATAAGCAGGTTCCTTCCATCCCCTCTTTGACATCCTTTGAAAACTTGGTGATATTTAAAGCTCTCCCCGCGTTGGTTGTTCCAGGAGAGGATGCATATCGTCTTTTTGTTCCATGGTGTCATCTTTTTTTAGGACAAAGGTTTCAACTCCAACGGTTCCAATCTCGATCCTGGGGGTGGAGGACGTCGTCTCCATAGCTCCTGAATCATCCTTTGATGAGAAGGATGTCTTCCCACCCAAAGGATCATCTTTTAAGTTGGAGAATTCTGTTTACGTCGCCCCATCGATATCTTTGGTATGGGAGTCGAGGGCCGATGAGCAAGATGTCGTGCCCTCTTGTGAGTCGATCGTAGGAATTATATGCCTTATTATGCGGTATTTTGAAAGTCAGGATAAGAGGGGCCATATTCTCTGTCGTATTTAGCCCTATAAGTTTACATAATTGATTGTTCGTGTCCAGCGACGTCAGCGTTGATTAATGGTCATGTTGATAGCTGTTTTGTGCGAAATACTTCACTTCGAAGCTCTTTCATGTGGGCCGCCTTTTTTACTGTTTTCAGAATATTTTCGAGTTTCATCAAAGACTTTGTCATCTTTTATCGTTAATTTTCGGATAATTTCACTGCTTTATTATTTGATAAGGCGCTTGATGGCATAATTGCTTTATTTTATCTAAGTGAAAATAAAGCCTTAATAAATTGATAAATTCAGAATTCTCCAATTTTATGAGGGAATATCATTCCACTGGTTTGATCATTAGCGTTCTACGACCTGAAAAAAGGCAACATGTGTAAGTATGGCCGGATATGATGATTGTTAATTTACTTTTCATAACTTGTGTCGATTTAGTTGACTTATCAGAGAAGTAGCATTGTTATTATCGAACTAGATTTTGTTTTAAAACGCAAAAATATGTTCATGAGGCTGTAATCAATAACCAGTTTAATTAAGGCATCTGAAAGTTAAAAAAAGAAAAATTACGATGCCGTTTTATGACGAAACAAACTTCTTTTCTAACGGCGCACTTCATAATTCATTTTCCTCATTAGTTATATTAAAGATAAATTCATGCTTAAGAACATGAACGTAAATCAATCAGTTCTGACTTGAATCCAATAATTTCAATGAATGTTGCTTCCTTTACATGCTCATCGATACACACACACACACACACACACACACACAGTACCGCACGTTCCACCCACTTGTACACTGTAAAGTTTTTTTTTTTATCTCGCTCTACGCCTCGCTGGTAACTGAACCGATTAAAGCCTGCCTTTTCATGAATTGATGTGTTTGAATTTATTCTGTTGCGATATACTTACTCGCAACTTCCTTAGGAGATCTGGGGCATTAATCCCCGTACCGACCTGAATTTTCTGTAAGACCTCCCCAGTTCTCCCCTCATACCGTACATCTGGTAGTACCCACAATCCTTACTCTCACCCGATCCGGGTCAAGGCCGGACATAATCGCCAGTACGAATCTAGTCGACCTTTCGAGAGGTCGTGTGTGTTTCTTCCCTTATCTGAGCAGTGTTTCCTTTGTATTTCGCTCTGCGTTTCATTCTTACGTTGTGTTTGTGATTGTGTTACTTTCTTTCCTTTCAGCTTGGAGCCTGAGCGTGTGAAATATCGTTGTCTGGGTGTTTGTGAGAAGTCCATTTGGGCTTTTCTCTCACATGTGAAGATAGATCCTCACTGTGTACACCTCATGGCGGGGTCGAGTTTGTGTTCATGAGGACACCTGTCTGGAATGCGTTGTGTGGCCTGACTGGCAATGGATTCTGGTGTCTACGAAGAAAAAGAGGAAGTCCAAGAAAGAATGCTCTCCTTGAAGGGAAGTAGGGATTCTTGGTCATCATAAAGGGCTTCATAGGCGAAGAGCCCTTCCATTGCGGCTGTTAACCCTGATTCTCCCAAGGGAATGTCCGATTCTCCTTTGATAGGAGGAACTCTGTCAACTTCGCAGCCTTCGGCCTCCCAAAAGCCGTCAGTTCAAGAGAGTTTGGATGTCGTTTGGGAACTTTTGGGCCTTAAAAGTTTGCTCTTGAGAGAAGTGTTAATGAAGATTGATGCTGTAGCATGTTCTCCCTCGTCTTCGTAGACAGTGACTGACCACGTGCTCATGCCAGTTGCTTCACCCTCGTTGGACCTCATAGGCCTTCCAGGTGTCTTGTCTGCCTCGACTGGCCATGTGGATGCCCAGACCATTTCAGGGCGGCCTTGCTGGACCATGTGGTCCTACCAACCACCTCGTCTGCCTTGAAGGGACATGTGGATGCCCGTGCCGTCTCGTTAGACCATGTAGCTTTTCCAGCCACCTTGGCTGCCTCGACAGGCCACGCGGGTACCAAGGATGTCTTGAGGGCGGCCTCGCTGGACCATATAGGACTCCCAGCAGCCTCGACAGGACATGTGGGTTCCTAGGCCACTTCACGAGTGACCTCACTTGACCATATGGGCCCTCCAACTGCCTCGTCTGCCTTGATTGGCCATGTGGGTCGAGTAGGCACTCCCCCACTGTTGTTGTCACTTCAGGAGTGTTTCTCCAGTTCCCTGGACTGGCAGCTGAACTCACGGAAGGGTATCCCCGACACCTCCTTCAGGTCCCCTCACAAGGATCCTCAGTCATACTGGTCTGTGCTTGGCCAGCCAGAGTTGTCATCAAGAGTAGAGAGGCCCATCACCCAAGTGATTCCAGCCCAGAGGTCGAGGGACCTCTCTTCTCCTCGTCGGGACAGGATGGAAGATTGTGGCTGGAAGAGACATAGGTCCAGGTCACCGTCTGTAGAGATAGTCTCATCCTTTAAGAGCCATCGGCCAGGACCACTCAAAGGGACAGGAGTTGCCGTAGATCCTCCTCAACACATCCCTGCAGGAGCAGGTCGCCTTCCGGTAGAAACAAGCGCCGATGGAGCAGGACCCCAGTGAGCAGTGTGGCTCCCAGTGTCCCCATGGGACTCGCAGGATCTCTCCCTCTTTTGACTGTCGGCTCCAAGTCGCCTTGGAAAGGATCACTCCTGGTGTTCCCCCTAGCTCCAGATTAGACCTACCTTTGGGGCCGAGCGATGATCCTCTCATTGATGTTTGATCTAGGGGCTCCAGTTTGGATCGTCGTTCATTATCAGTGGGGCCCATCCGTGATCACTGTTTCCCCACACTGAGATTGTACAAGCACGTCAGCCTTGCCTCACCTCTTCGACCTACAGGTTCCTCACCTCACCGGTCTTCAGACCGGACGAGGGCCCAGGCCTTGGACGGAGACCCTCTGAAATCGTATTTGGATCAAGGCGCCTCGGACGGGTCCTCTTTCAGCCGTGTCATCGCCTTGATGAGTAGTCAGGTTGGTCTTCCCATGCCCGCCCCTCTGCCCGCTGTGCAAGGTGACAATGGTGTGGAGGTGTTCCTGGTTACTGGTACCCCAGAGGAAGGCAAACCGCCCCTCCCTTTTTCCTGGTCGAGACCGGTCTTCGAGTCTATCGCAAACCTGGACGAAGTAGTTTTGGGCCCTAAGAACTCATTCAGAGCCCACAGCTCCTTCAAGCTTCTTCCTCCCCTGAAGGTCCGCCACAGGGGGTTCCATGCCCCATAGGGCGTCTTGTCGGGGCACCTGCCAGTTGAGGATAACCTTCTGGAGTTAGCCCCCAGTACTGCAGAGGACAAGCTGTTATCAGGTGGGCTTTCATTCTCTGGTCAGGAGGCTCTCTCGATGGAGGCTGTGGCATAGTCGGTCTCATACGAAGCCTCCTGGTTGGACATCTCGACAGGGGCCGTCTTTGCTTCCACCAGCCACCCCATCGTGATGGATGTTGAGAGGGAATAGCTGCAGGAGTTTTTGCAGTCTGGAGGCAAGGCAGTCAGCTTCCTTTCGGCCCGGGCCCTCACCCAGTGGGCGAACTGGATCCTGCTCAGAAGAGACTCCATCCTGACCCTGCTCCCCAAGAAGATTCCAGATAAGGAAGTCCATCTTCTCAGGAACTCTGCAGAGTTGGGAGAATCCCTCTTCCCAAAGAACCTAGTTGCTGACACCCTCGAGAAGTGAAGTAGGGGTAATCAAGATGCCGTTATTCACAGGGCCACCACTGGGAAGCCGGCCAGCCCTCGCCCCAGAGACTACTGCCCTAGGATGCCATTTCTGTCCCAGCCTGCTCAGCTTCAGGCAGAACCTTCGATGAGTGGATGGATGTCAGCAACATGGTCCTCCCCTGGGGCCCCTCAGCGGTCACCTCCTCCCACACCAGACCCTCTATCAGTCGCAGACCCCGCCAAGGCCGTTTTTCCAGGAGGAGATAGGAAGAGAGGCTCCCCGTCCCTTCAGATTCCACAGTTTTGGGGTTGCTTCTCACAGAAGTGGTGGAACTCGGCAAAACACGGGGCTGATCCTTGGGCAATTCAAGGCCTGAGGGAAGGCTACCATATCCCCTTCCAGGCTGACCCCCCCCCCATCAGAGGGTGGTACGCCCCTCCCTCCAGTCGCCTCCACATAGTGAAGAAGGCCATGGGCGGCTGGAGGCCAGTGATAGGCCTCTCCTCCCTCAGTGCGTTCATCCACAAGGCATCCTTCAGAATGGAAAGACCCTGGACTGTTATGGTAGCCGTAAGAGAAAGGGATTATATGCTGTCCCTGGACCTGAAGGATGCCTATTTCTAGATCCCGGTACATCCAGCCAGCAGGAAGTTCCTCCAAGTCAAGTGGGGAAACGACACTTTTCAGTTCCGGACCCTCTGCTTCGGATTGTCTACGGCACCGCAGGTCTTCACCAGAGTCTTAGCCGTGTTCTCCCATTGGGCTCACAAAAGGGACATCAGACACCTACGGTACCTGGATGACTGGTTTCTTGATGAAACAGATGACGAGCTCCTGTCCTTCTACGAGGAGCTTGGGGTCGTCTTCTATTAGGAGAAATCTCAGATGTCCCCGCTAATGAGATTGGTGTACCTCGGGATGGAAATACACAGGGTGCAAGAGGAGTTCGAATGATGGTTCGCCTCTTGACCCGCTATCCGCTCAGCCCCGGCGCCCTTGGCTACGCTTCCGCCGGACTTCATGGAACCCTCAACTCCGATATCCAGACCAAGGACCCCTAGGAGGCTCGTCATTGAGACATGACTCGCCAAGCTCTTATTCTTCGGACGACTACTCCTCCTACAGTTCCTACTCTTCGGAAAGTTCTAGTGGACGGGACTCCAGGAGGAAGAGGAAGCGGTCCAGAAGGAGGAGACCGAGCTCCCACGCCAGTCCGGCCAAGAAGAAGTCGAAGTCCTCGAAGAGGAGATACAAGAAGAGGAGTTCCTCGATGAAGAGGTATATTACGGTGGTTTGCCACTGGCGTGAATCTAGCAAGAAGGTCGCTGCTCCAGTGCCTGCCTCGGTGGCCGCTGGAGCCGCTTCCATACCCTTGCACAGTGTCTCTTCGGCCCCGCCCACTCGTCGGGTGCGGCCGTTGGCACACTTTCAGTTGCCCCGAGCTAGTAAGTCAGCGGCTCCACCCGTGTGTCGGGAACTTCCGCTGGTTAGACCCAGCGACTCAGCTCCAGGACTTTTCATCGCAGCGGCTCTGGCCAAGTTTCGGAATACGCCGCTGCCTCAACCATTGACTAGCGCCATCCGGGTTACCCCAGGAGGAGGTAGACCCATGACGGCTACCCATGACGGAGGCAGCCGCCCCATCGCCCCGCTGGGAGGGGAGTGATGCCTCCGCTCTCATGGATCCCTCTGTGATCGATGAGCCCTCCGACACGGAGGAACAGATTGTGGATGAGCTTTTGGGCTCAGGCGAGTGCTCTCCGGACGAGGTCTCGTCCTACCGTAAGGTGTTAGCCCTTATCCGACGGCATCACAGGTTGGATGAGCCTCAGCCAGCAGCGGAACAAGCTTGGCTCTCAGGTCTGGGCAGGATGGTTGACAATCCTGTCCAGCAGAAACCATCTCTGACCCTACCTTTAGCTCCCGATGTTGGCCTGGGGATGGAACATGTGGACCATTTCGTGTCAGGCCCGAAGAACTCGTTGAGGGTACAGGGTTCCTCCAAGCTCCTGCCGGGTCTTAGTACCCAGAAGAAATTCTATGTGCCTGACGGGCGACACTCTGGTCCCGCACTTTGGAGGAAGCGGTCGCTACCCTGAACCAGGGCAACTCCGATGAACGGAGCCTAAACGGGCCGGTGGTCTTCTCGCAAGCGGAGGCCGCCATGATGGAAGACACTTCACAGGACATCGTGAATGTCACCTCTTGGCTGGACTGGTGGGCGTGCACCCTAGCAGGCTTTCAGCTGGCGCACGACGTGTCAGTCCCTGAAAATCAGACGCTCTTGCAAGAGCTGATCCACTCGGGGCAAGGCTATGAAATTCCTGACCTTTCACTCCCTTACCCAGACAGCCAACTGGGTCCTGAGGAGAAGGGACACTATATTGAACAGGTTGCCCCATAGGCTCCTCGAGAGGGAAGCGAAATTCCTGAGGAAATCTCCCGTTTGGTGTGAGACTGTGTTCCCCCTTCAAGCAGTGGCTGAGACGGTAGAGAGGGTCAGCAAGATGAAGGTTACTGCCGAGCCCAGACAACAGCTTGCAAGACGACCCCCTATTAGAAGAGCTTCTACAGGCGGGGCCTACCCGCCTACACCCCCAGCTAGGCAGGAAGCTTCCACCTCTTCCTGGCACCAATCCCCTCGGCCCTCCAGAAGGAGTGGGGCCCAACCTCAGGCCTCCTTTAGGTCTAAATACTCAGGCTAAAGGAGAGGCCGTTCCAACCGTCTCCCTAGGAGGAGATAGGGAGAGAGGCCCCCTACACCTTCCCACGCCTCAGGTGGGGGATGCCTCAACCGATATTGGAAAGCATGGCGGGACAACGGAGTGGACCCGTGGATGGTGACGGTCCTCAGGGAGGGATACAGGACTCCCTTTGTGTCAGATCTGCCCCCGTTGATCCCTGAACATCAGGCGGAGTGGCTGGCGCCCAAAGACTCGGAGAAGAGAGGAGCCCTACAAGCAGAAGTGGAAGCCATGTTGAACAGGGGAGCCCTACAACCCGTTCACGAGCCTTCCCTGTGTTTCTACAGCAGGCTCTTCCTGGTGGAGAAGACGACGGGAGGTTGGAGGCCAGTCATTGACCTCTCGGTTCTGAACAAGTTCATCAAGAAGACCCCCTTCAAAATGGACACGCCGAAGTCGGTACTGGCGGCTTTGAGAGAAGGGGATTTCATAATGTCCGTGGATCTCAAGGATGCTTACTTTCAGATTCCCGTTCACCCCTCCAGCAGGAAGTTCCTCAGAGTACGGTGGGGTTCTCAGACCCTTCAGTTCAAGACCCTCTGCTTCGGTCTGTCGACAGCTCCACAAGTATTCACGAGGGTGTTTGCCCTGGTATTGTTCTGGGCACACAAACAGGGCATCAGGCTGATCAGGTACCTTGACGACTGGTTGCTGCTTTCAGCCTCAGAGGCAGACTTAAAGTTTCAAGGGTCACTTCTGTTGCAGTTCTGCAAGGACCTCGGGATCACGATCAACCTCGAGAAGTCACTCTTAGTCCCCACCACCAGGATGACGTACCTGGGGATGGTCCTAGACTCCCAACTGACGAGAGTCTTCCCCTCCCAGGAGAGGTTGGACAACCTGGACCAGGTGATTCGACCATTCCTAGATGGCACTCCGGTGAGGGCCAAAAATTGGCAGAGGCTAGTGGGTTACCTGGTCTTGTTGGAAAAATTGGTCCCACAGGGCAGGCTCAAGCTAAGACCAGTCCAGTGGAACCTGAAGGATCTCTGGTCAGCGGAGGAGTCCCCGCAGAAGATAGTTCCGGTGTCCCCTTCCTTCAAGGACACGCTTCTCTGGTTGTCCGACAGGAGTCATACGTTGAAGGGAATCCCGTTGGCTCCGCCCCTCTGGAGATGCTGCTCTTCACGGACGCATCGAAGGAGGAGTGGGGAGCTCATCTCCTCGAGGAAACAGCAGAGGGGAAATGGTCAGCGGAGGAAAAGACCCACCACATCAACCTTCTAGAGCTCATGGCAGTACAGAAAGCCCTGGCAGCATTCGCCCGTCTCCTCCACGGTTGTCACACGAGTGCCACCGACTTCCCCCGGAGGAGAAAGTCGGTGGCACTCGTGTGACAACCGTGGCGTACATAAAAAAGCAGGGAGGCTTAACCCTGGATAGGTACGCTCCTCGGACACCCCTTAAGGGTATACTTGGTCGCGCGCGACCCCGACACAAAAAAAAATTCTTGAAAAATTTGTTTTTGCAGTAACTTTTTTTTTTTTTTTTTTTTTTTTGCCAAAAAAAAATTCAATGAATGCTCAAAACTACTGTAAAGATAAATACTATTCATCTGCAAAAAAACTATTTATTATAAATATTTTTAAAAATTAAGTAGAAAAAAAACAAGACACAAAAATTCATAAAAAAAAAATTTATACATATATACACACATCCTTTTAGGAATTGATTCTTGAATGTTTAGGACACATCTTGATGTAATTTGGATGAAGTCGGACCCATGGAGGTGAAGATCTGAAATGAGAAAAAAAGGGTAACTTTTTTTGGCCAAAAGAATTTGTCCAAATTTCATGAATTTTTTTGGGTACCCAAATGAAATAGGAAGTGGCTAATTTTTTTTAGGGAATAAGCATATGTTATCCTAAAATAGAAATATGTAAAAAAATCTTCATTATTTTGTAAATTACATTTATATCAGGAGCCATATCTAAAGGTCATTTTTTGAGTACTTAGTAATTTCGTAGAAAAATACATATATTTAATATATAATATGATATTTATGCAGGTGAAAATATACCAAAATACCACAAATTCTATAGGGAACAAGAATATATATAGATAGGGCAACTTACGCTTCGGATATGTCCACAAAATGGCTGCCAACCACACTGACTCAGACTCCCTAATCTGCCACCTGAAATGTAGGAAGGGTATGTCAATTTCAAGGTGTTATTTACTAATCTAATTATTGTATGATGGGTTGTTGGATGATTGTCGATTATTTTACGACTATAAAATTAGAATTCTGACCCAAAAAAAGTTTTTTGAAGGGAAATAAAATCGAAAAAAAATTGTAAAACAATATAATATTTTAGCTAAAAAAAATTGATGATATTCAATCAAAAAAGAAGTAAACAAAATTTTCCAACAAATAAACATCTAAATGAATCATTACTCTGTGACAGTTCCTTAGTACATAGTAATTTTGAAAGAAATGGGAAAAAACGAAAAAGTGGCAATCGTTGGAAAATCGAACACATACCTATATATACGCCATATCTGGTTAAAAATAAAGATAGGCATGGGTAGCCAGATCATCTAGAAACACTTTCCAACACTATAAAAATATAAGTTTTGCGACACTACTTGCCAATTCCTTACGGTAACATGACTAAGCAAAAAAATGCAAAACAAATAAAAAGGGGCACTCGATGAAAAATGGCAACGAGCTAATGGTGGGCATTTCAGAAAAAAAAAATTTCAGCCACGTGCTAGGCAAACCATCAAGGTACATTTTCCGACAAATAAACATCTAAAGGAATCATTACTCTGTGATAGTTCTTTAGTACGTAGTAATTTTGAAAGAAATGGGAAAAAACGAAAAAATGGCAATCACAGGAAAATCGAACACATACCTATATATACGCCATATCTGGCTAAAAAAAAAGATAGGCATGGGTAGCCAGATCATCTAGAAACACTTTCCAACACTATAAAAATATAAGTTTTACGACACTACTTGCCAATTCCTTACGGTAACATGACTAAGCAAAAAAATGCAAAACAAATAAAAAGGGGCACTTGCGGAAAAATGGCCAACATTCTAATATACGGCATCTCAGATAAAAAAAAAGACATGCACGTGTTAGCCCAACCATCAAGGCACACTTTCTAACAAATAAACATGAAAAAAATCAATAATATATGGCAATTCCTTACTACGTAGTAAATTTTTACAAATATTGAAAAAAAAAAAAACAGAAATTGGCAACCGCAGGAAAATACCCCACATACCAATATCTACGGCGTATATGACAAAAACAAAGTCACGCATGGGTAGCCAGATCATCTAGACACACTTTCCAACACTGAAAAAGCAAAAGTTTTGCGACCCTATTTGGCAATTTCTTACGGAAAAATGACTTGGCCAAAAAATGAAAAAAACTGAAAAAGGGGCAAACGCGGTAAAATGGTCCTCGTGGTGATGAACGACATTTTAACTAAAAAGAAAATCATGCACATGGTAACCAAACCATCCACCAAGACTTTCCACAACTGATAACCTATACAAGTTGCACCATTCTACGACAATTTCATAATACGTAATAACTTTGATAATTATGCAACTTACCTTAGAAGGGTAAACTCGGTCGCGCTCGACCCCGACGCGTCTCAGAAATCTGGGAAGGAGTACAGCTACAGCGATGCACATCTGGACACTACTAGAGCGTGTAGGGAGACACCGACTGTAGGTCGATCACCCACAAATTCAGTCACGGGGGTGAGTCACGTGAGAAAAACATCTTTTGTTTTGACGCTCGGGGTCGCGGACGACCCACCGTACCGTTCCAGAGTTAAGGTCAAGGGAACTGTGCGACCTCTCGGCTCAGATCCTGGAATGGTCCGAAATGAACCACATTCTGTTAACAGCCAGGTTCATTCCAGGAAAGAGGAACGTCCTGGCAGACGGACTCAGCAGGACAGGTCAGGTGGTAGGGTCAGAATGGTCTCTTCATCCCCAGGTGGCACAGGAAGTTCTCCGGCATTGGGGCTCCTCGGTGATAGACCTGTTCGCCACAAGACTCAACGCACAGCTCCCCGTATTCTGCTCCCTGAGGCCAGACCCAACAGCAGCATTCGAGGATGCCTTCCAGCACTCATGGGACAGACTCGACGTCTACGCCTTCCCCCCCTTCGGGATCATCATTCAGGTTATCAACAGGCTAAGACAATCCAAGTCCACAAAGATGACTTTTGGTAGTGCCCTGGTGGCCGGAGAGGGAGTGTTTCACGGATCTTCAGGACCTGGCCACCCTTCCGCCGTGACCTCTTCCGGCAAGAGAAGACCTGCTAAATCAGCCTCACTTCCGAAGGCTACACGAAAACCCCCAAGGCCTGAGGCTACACGCGTGGAGGTTATCAAGCGACTGCTAAGGAGGGAAGCTTCTCGGACAAGACTGCTGACAGGATGTCGGGATATCTCCGGAAGTTCTTGTGTGTTGTGTACCAGGCAAAATGGGCAACATTTGTTAAGTGGTGTGCCACTCAGAAGCTGCGGCCCTTAGATGCTTTGGTCCACAATATCCCAGACTTACTAGTCCATTGAGGGACGACCGGGGAGTGTCCATCTCAGCCATCAAAGGAGTCCGTGCAGCACTGGGTCAGGTTTTCCAACTCAAGGGTATCAGCCCGGGGACTTCCCGCCACATCTCCATGCTGATCAGAAGTTTTGAACAGTCTTGTGACCCCCGCTCCTCGAGGGTCCCCCGGTGGGATCTGGCCAAGGTCCTCAGGGCTCTCTCGAGGCCCCCCTTCGGATTGCTTAAAGACATTCTGGACAAGGACCTCACCCTCAAAGCGGTCTTCTTGTTGGCCCTTGCCTCGACCAAACGGGAGAGCGAGCTCCACGGCTTGTCCTTCAAGGTCTCACACTCGAAAGGTTGGAAAGACATGTTGTTTAAGTTCTTGCCAGAATTCGTGGCAAAGACCCAGAACCCTGCAATTGCGGACCCTAGGTTCGAGGAATTCTCCATCCCAGCGATTCCACGCTCGGACATCCCGGAATACCTGCGTTTGTGTCCAGTAAGGACTATCAGGAAATACCTCAGTAGGACATCCAAACTCAGACCAGCTAACAAGAGTTTGTTCGTTTCCACAGGTCCAGTCAAGAAGGCGGTTTCCAAAAATACTATACCTTTCTGGCTCCGACAGGTTATAAAAAGGGCTTACGAGAGTGATGGCTCCATGGTACCTGGAACCCCGAAACCCCATGATATTAGGGGCCTTAGCACATCCTTGGCCTTTTACACTAACATGGCAGTGGGCCAGATCTTACGGGCTGGCACTTGGGCCAGACAGTCCACCTTTACAGCCCATTACCTGAAGGATTGTACAAGAAAGTCCCTGGATTCCTTCTCCATTGGGCTGGTCATTTCAGCTATGCAGCAAGTTTAGTGGTTTTGGCCCCGGGTAGCCCGTGGGAAGTAATCGTAAGCGACACAGGTTTCTCCTTACTATCCCCCTTCCTTGCTATCCCCTTTTTCCTGTATCCCATTCTTTTCCCTATCCTCCTTCCATGTGAGAGTGGGACGTTGAGGCACCCTGTTAAACCTAGCCTCCTATCTAGGTCGTGTGCCCCAGGAAGTTTCGAATAGTCCGAACTGTAAGCCACTCCCTCCTCCTAAGGTATAAGTCTCCTAAGAAAGTAGTTCGAGGTAAGTACTCCGTGTTGAAACAAATCACAAATTTTTAGTAATTTGTATTTTTCCTAACAGTACTTACCTCGAACTACTTTCGGGTTATGGCCCACCCATCCTACCCCGAGTATCTTACAGGAGTTCGAGGAGGACTTAACATACGCTTACTGACGATCTTACAAGCGCAGCCTCACGCGCTGACCTGGGGTCGCCCCAGGGCGAGTATCCTTCCGCCCCGGAGCGCCCCGACAAGGTAACGGAGAGAGGGGGAACTATGCAAAATTCTTGGTTGGTAATTGAGGAGATCCTAGATCCTCCTAAGAACGTAGTTCGTGGTAAGTACTGTTAGAAAAAATACAACTTACTAAACATTTGTGATTTTTATAAAACAAAATCTAAATTTCTGAACATCTGCATTATTTATAGTTCATAGAATGTGGAGGATCATGGTGACCATCCATTTGCCTTATACACCCTAAGAAATGTTCAAGGCACTCTTGATTTAATCTTTGTGCCAGTAGTTAGTCAATACTAAGAGAGCCTTTTAACATAACAAGCAAACCAATGGCAGGTTTACATGATAAAATTATTCTAAGTAACCGAGACTTCATGTCATCTATGTAATCCTGTGGTTTAAAATGAATCGAACAAATAGTAGCATGCACGTTAATTCTGTCAGCACAACAACATGCAGGAATGCACTGGACACCGATCTCTGTATGGCTTTACTTCTGGAAAACGATGGTATTTTATATTTGAGCTTTTAGTTTTTTCACGTATATTATAACAACCAAATACTAGGCAGTTAGTTGGCATTATCACTGATGGAATGAATGAATGGGTAGCTAACTATGACCACGGTCCTTTGATTTGGTTACCCATTTGTGTGAGACGAGGACGAGTGACGTCACAGTATTGGTGTTTCACACCTTAAGGTGGGCGTTGAGGACCTACCTGGACCATGATTTTGTCCTGCTTTTGGAATGTCTTAAGATTTGGACTATTTTATGTAACCATTAGAGCTAGCGGTAATTAAGATTTTTTAGTCTTGCTTGTGGCGCTCCTGAAGGTAGGGATTATTTTATTCAGCTTGTAGAGCTCTCGAAGATTAAGATTATTTGCATCCTGTGTGTGTTTCTCTGGAGGATTTAGATGATGCTGTCCCACTTATGGAGCTTTCGAAGATTAAGATTATTATAGCCGACTGCTTGTGGAGCTCTCGAAGATCAATATTTTTCTTTAATCCGCTTGAGGAGTTCTTGAAATTGAGATTATTTTATCCCTCCTCTCGTGAAGCTATGGATCTGCTTGTGACAAAAATTTCAATTCAGGGTAAGTATAGGAAATAGCATCCAGATGTCAAAAGAGTTTGGTATACCTGTGCCCTCTATTCGTATAAGAATACGGTAAGATTTAACTCTAACTCTCTCTCTCCCTCTCTCTCTCTCTCTCTCTCTCTCTCTCTCTCTCTTTCTCTCTCTGTATATATATATATATATATATATATATATATATATATATATATATATATATATATATATATATATATATATATATATATATATATATATATATATATATAATGTCAGTCTTAACTCCATAACTTCTTGTCGTTACATAAGACAATTATATAGTTAAATGTGGTAGTTCTCGATTGTTATTTTTTAAATTTCTAAATTTTTCGTTCATCCGTTTACTGTTATATAGATAATGAAGAACCTTTGTTTATGATGTTTATTAGTTCCATCAAGAAGCAACCCATTATTATCATACATGTTTGTAAAAAGTGAACTGTTTTCTATCATACATATAATGTATGAACGCTTACTCTGCTACAACAGGATATTTATTGTTTATGTATAAACATATATTTGAAAGAATACTGATGTTGTGGATGTGTTTACATCTTTGCTATCCCAATTTTTGCTCTCAGACATATAGAGAGGTGGTAGCGGGGTCGGGCGAATGCTAGATGTATCTTTGCTGTTGAAACAAAATCATTGTTGAAGGCAAACTAGCTTAACGATGACTAGCTACCTATAAACTGGTAAGGCCCTTACTTTACAATGAATCCTTGGTTAATTTCTCTCTCTCTCTCTCTCTCTCTCTCTCTCTCTCTCTCTCTCTCTCTCTCCGCCCTTGACACCGAGGACTTGCCGGGTCGTGAGAAAGTTGGCCTCCCTGCTTATTGTGTTGGGCGGAGGGCACCACTCAAGGAGTAGGATGTTTTGACGGATGCTGCAGGTGTAGAGTCGACTGAAAGGAGCTGATTTTGTCTTCTTCGATCCCTTACGAAGATTTCTCTCTCTCTCTCTCTCTCTCTCTCTCTCTCTCTCTCTCTCTCTCTCTCTCTCTCTCTCTCTCTCTCTCTCTTTCCAACGGTTTATCTGTATATTTTTCCTTATAAGTCCTTGGTATGTAAAAATACCCTGTGGAAATTGGTACCCATTTAGGTCCATGTTTCTTGAGTCAAATAGTTTAGATGATTTTTGAGGTTATAAGTAATACATTTTCAAACTGGAATATATATACTAGTCCTAATGTCTGTGAAGCTTCTGACAAGATTTCCCCCAGTAGCCTAATTCTCGTGAAACTTGTAATTTTTCATCTTCTGAGTTATGTTTTATGTAAACTGAAACAATGCTAATTTTGTTGGGAAAAGAAAACATGGTTGTTATTATGTAGTAGAGATAATTCATTGTTACCTTCAAAATGGTAATACTAGGTATCATTGTGTGTCACTAGTTTATTATGTTGTTAAAAGGGAGGGTGAACATTTCTCCTTAATTATAATCATTTCTATTTTTTTTCTCCTTATATCTCGACTTCTGTTTTTGCCTATATTTTATTGTAATTATAATGTAGAGGATAGTAGGCATTATTTCACTGAATTTTACAGATATGCTTGGATTAGCATTTTGATAGAATTCCACAAATATGTTGGTAACATTGTTAGCTCGTGTGTTCCTTAGGATAAAAGTTTTTAGGATTATTGTTAAACATCATTAGTAGCGTTTTAAATGCTAGCTCTTTGGAAATGGGCTTTGAAAGACATAAGTTTTTTTCAGTAGTGTGTTATCAAACCCGATAAGGATTCTTTAGATCTTGACATGTATGTAATTGATTATATATGAACTTGCTTTGTGTTATTCAATTTTGAGCCTTCCACTATACCTCCGTTCCCCTTTCCTTCTTTCTTGCTTTCCAACGTCTTATAACAGCATAGTGCAACCACGGTCCAAATACACCAAGTCAGCCAGACAGCTTACCGATTTTAAGCTGCTTCTTCGCAACTACATCAATTGAGGGCACTTAGTGGTGGTGAGAACCATTAAGAATGTAGATCTATCACAGTCAAGAATATCTCATACATCTATATATATATATATATATATATATATATATATATATATATATATATATATATATATATATATATATATATATATATATGTATATGTATATATATTTATATATTCACATTAACAGTAAGTAATCAAATACCCCTTTTTTTGCTGGGAATATGAATGAAGATAACCTGTATCATGGACAAAGAACCAACAACTGTACATTAGAACTTCTAGACAGAAAGTTTTTGGTAATGTTGAATTTCAATACCCTAAAGAATGTAACTAAAACATTTTGCCTTTTGAAAGTATTCTTTCAAGTTACAACTTTAATGTTTTTTCTTCTGGCCTCCCTGTATCGCTGCCCTTGCCGTTTCGTATACTTTATCATATGATTAAGAAATCGCAATAGGAAATAAATTGATATCTTAACAAAGGAGCTATAACATCGTCAGGAACTTCAATACCAGTCTTTTTTAATTCTAAATAAATCGTTTGAAACAATTTCTGCCCTCCATGAAAGCTTCCAGTGTACAACATTAAAAATGTCCCTCGTTATCAACTGTAAAAAAAAAAACTTGACTAGAAGGTGCATGCTTCTCCCCCCTAATAAAACAAAGTATCATTACTTGGTACTTCTTTAGTATTATTTACTAACTCGGGATATTTAACTCAAAATTTCTTGACAATATATCTACCACTGTATTTAAGAGCTTCTTCTCCAATTACTACCCTGATATTTTTCTTTATTTTTTTCCCTGCTCCCTTCCTCGTCAAAAAGACAATCTCTACGAACCACCATGGATCATTCATCCTTTTATTAAAACTGATAGAACAATGGGCATGAGTGTACCCATAAGCAAAGGAACTAAAACTCAAGACAGTAGAGGACCATGGTACAGAGGTTATGGCACTTTCCAAGAATAGCAAACATTGGTTTTAATTTGGATTATCGGTCTCCTAGAAAGGCTTCTTACTGTAGCTGTAGTCTTTCTTCTACTCATACCAAGTGGAATGCCAGCACTGAACAATTACAGTAGGTAAATCACTTCATTGAAGAAGAATGGTGTGGCTTTCTTAGTATTGTCAGGTTTATGAGGAAAGAAGAGATGTAAGGAATATGCCAGGCAATTTAGTATACTTGTAGGCAATGAGAAAATGAGCCAGGGAGGGCTTTAATATTGTATTTTCTGCCAAATCAAAGGAACCAAAAACTGTCTATTGGTGGTATCTCAATGTGTGGTTGCTCCCTTGGCTAACCTGCTACCTATAAATGTATTTTTTCAAGGAATGAGTCTCCACTCTTAAGGAAATTGAGAAAACGTTATCCAAATGTTAAATACTCTGCCATTAAATTACCAAACTTCACAATTTTACCTCAACTGAGAGAAGAATGATATCGGTTTGTTGACTTGTATAGTAATTGTTCACATCGATGCACAATTACATTGATGCCTGCTTGTCTCACTTGTAAACCTCAGTGATAATCTCCAGTTTTTTACTGGATAAAAGAGGAGGACATTGGGTGGATTTAATTTCTCTCGTGTATGATTCTAATTGATAGAGAATTTTCGTCTCAAACTTGAGTAAAATAGGAGGGGTGAGGAAAGGATAAATTTCACTAGTAGATATTTCAAGCCTCCTAAAAAGGCTGCTGACATGGCCGTTGAAATCTCTTATGACGGGGTTGAAACGTGAAAAACAAAATTGTTGGCTATCTTGAATTTGCATGGGTGACTCAGAGCAACATACATTGCATAGAAGAGGATATTAAATATAAGTAATTTAGAGCTGTGGGAGTTGAAAGTAAATGCTTTAAAGGTTTACAAAAATAGGAAAATAAATATTGGGCATATTTGTTTTTCTATTTTGTTAACGTTTAAGGCATTTCCTTTCAACTCCCACAGCTCTTAAGTTATTAAGATTTAGTAACCCCTTTTATGCATTGTATGTTGATCAGAGTCACCGTTGTCCACTTGAGATAATAAAAAAAATTCGTTTTTTTCCCTTTCAACCCATTCTTTAGAGATTTTGTTCTATATGTAATGTTTATATTCTCGTAACCTCCTTCGTTTTAGAGTTTCCCACAAATCAAGTTAACTAGCTGTAGCGTGTTCCCCCGCAGGTAAGGTAATTATGGCTAAAGGTCCTGTAGAAGAGGCATCATAATTTTAATGAGTTTTTGTTTAATCTGTGATTAGCAGTGCATGAGTGGGATCATTGCGGCCTTTGCAAGATATTACTTCTTTCACATTGGTACCTTCTAGATTACATCAAAATATCATGAAAACCTTATATGATAAACAATCTTGGTTATGTTTATACTTCTACCAAAAATAATGTATGTTGATTATCTGGAAATTATGGAAGAATCCAAATTCCGTCGTTAACTGGTTAAGGATCTTTAGCTGAAAGAGAAAACCTGCTCCAAAAAAAAAGATGCTTTGTAAAATATAAAGTTCGCTGTGTGTTTTGCTATTCCATGATGATAGTGAACATTTTCTAAACATACCACTATGTGCGTATCGTTACATTTATTTGGATGCGTGAAGGCTTGCAATCAACATAGCTTTGCTGGGAGATTATTATTGGTTTCCAACTGACGCCTTTGCTTGTGGTCTCCCGAAACGAGTAGTAGTTATCTTGTTGCCATTAGCTGAGGGTACTTCGGGCTGACTGTTGATGCATATTCAAACAGTTTACTCTCTCTCTCTCTCTCTCTCTCTCTCTCTCTCTCTCTCTCTCTCTCTCTCTCTCTCTCTCTCTCTCCCTAAACGCTTCTTCTTGCTTAGATTCTTAGATTCAACCTGTGATTTTGTGGTTGAAAGAAAAATGTATTCGCAAAGTCTGAGAATGGTGGATGGAATGGAAACTTTGTAATGGTAGGTGGACGTTTTGTATGTATTCAAATAGGTTGTTTAAGGATAAAAGGAACTCGTTTTATTTGAATGCTAAAAGGGTATCTTGTTGAGATTGACAGATTATTGGAATTAGGATAAAGGGGAACATTGGGCGATCAGAGAATGCGATGGGTTGGGGGATATGTCGCATTTTTTGTAGTATAAGGAATTGTGGTAGGAGAATGAAAATGGAAAAAGAGGTAGCTGTTTTGGTGATAAAGAAGAGAATGGGGTTGTTGTTTAAATACGGATAAAAGGAGATTGTTTTTGGCGGATGGGAGTAGCATAAAAGTATTTGGAAGGGTTTTATTGAATAGGTTTGGTTTGGTTGTTTGAAGTGGGGATTCGTATTTCTTATGGGAATTGAAACAGACCAAGGGACGGAGGAAGGGATTGTTGTGGGGAAGTTTATTGTAGGTCTGTTGAGTGAGGATG
>NC_090757.1:81257229-81267229 GCF_036898095.1 Palaemon carinicauda
AATTCGTTCCCAAGGGAAGACCGATGCTACGGCCCTAGCAATCCAGTGTCCGTTGTTGAAGCTTCCCACGTCCCAGTTAACCAGGGAGGCTCTCCAGTGGTGGTTGGACCCAAGGAACACTCGAGTGGCGGTTTCACTACTAGATCCTCCTCCGGAACTGATTCTTTTCGCGGACGTATCCAGGAAGGGATGGGGAGCCCACCTACCAAACAGGATGGCTGATGGCTGTTGGTCCTTGGAGGGAAGATCCTCCACGTAAAGGAACTCAGCTGTTGGCAGTTCAGAAGGCACTCAGCGTTTTGGGAGGCTCGTTGGTGGAGAGAAGGGTACCACCGTCGTCTCATATGTCAAGAAACAGGGCGGCCTGCGCTCCCGCCAGATCTACGACCTGGCGGTAAATATCTTATCCTGGACCAAGGACGATGCCATCTCTCTGATGGCCAGGTACATCCCGGGAAAAGGAACGTGGTTGCAGACGGCCTCAACAGAAAGGGTGAGTGTTACACGGGGAATGATCCCTTCATCCGGTGGTAGCAAGGGCGTTGATAGGAAAGTGGGGGTCGCCGTGCTTGGACCTCTTTGCGACACAACTGAATGCAAAACTGCCGGTCTTTTGTACCTCAGTGCCGGACACAGCAGCAGCTCTGGAAGACGCATTCCAACATCTGTGGGACAGCTTCAATGTGTACGCCTTTCCCCCATTCACCCTTCTGCGAGAGACCCTGAACCTGCTTCGGCAGGCGAAGCAGGCAAGGATGACCCTAATAGCTCCATGGTGGCCAGAAAAGGAGTGGTTCACGGACCTGAGGTCCTTGGCAACGGAACCCCTGTAGCTCCTGCCTCTAAGACTTTGACCTGCTAAGACAGCCTCTCTTCCATAAGTTCCATGAAGGCCTCCAAAACCTCTCCCTTCACGCATGGAGACTATGGGACGCTTACTGAGGAGAGAGAGGTATATACTCCAAGAGGGCAGCCTGCCAGATTACATCAAATCTAAGGCAATTCTCGAGGGTCATAAACTAGGCAAGATGGGCTTGATCGGGGTATATCAGTACCAGCAATAAAGGGATTTTGAGCGGCCCTGGGCCTGGTATTCCTTCTTAAGGGCCTGAACCTAAGCTCCTCCAAGCCCCTGTCGATGCTGATAAAAGGCTTTGAGCAGTCCCCCCTCCCCCACAGGACCCTCAAGGCGCCCTTGTAGGACATTACCAAAGTCCTCGACTCCCTGAAGAAGATGACAAATATCTTGCAGGGAACTGACGCTAAAGACGGTGTTCCTCCTTGCCCTGGCCTCGGGCAAAAGGATGGGCGAACTCCCCGGCCTCTCAGCGGACGTTTCCCATTCTCACGGATGGAAGGAGTTGTTCTTCAAGTTCGTTCCTTCCTTTATGGTGAAAACGCAGAACCCAGCGGTAGACGACCCCTGCTTCAATGAGTTCTCCATCCCTGTTATTCCGAGGACAGATGACCCAGAGCACCTTCTATTGTGCCTGGTGAGGGCTGGTCGGAAATATCTCTCGAGGACCTCCCCCTTCCGTCCAGCTATCAGTAGACTGTTCGTGACGACGGATAGAGTGAAGAATGGTGTCTCGAAAAATACAATCTCTTTCTGGCTCCGGGAGACAATCCAAAGGGCGTACCTGATGAAGGGTGAAGCCTCCCTCTGCTCCGTCAAGCCTCACGACATCCGGGGCATTGGCACCTCTCTGGCCTTTGAGAAAAACATGGGGGTCGGCCAGGTACTGAGGGCTGGTGTATGGTCAAGACAGTCAACTTTCACGGCCCACTATCCTAAGGACTGCTTCCTCAAATTCCGGGAGGGGTTCAAGCTCAGTCCCGTCAGGGTCGCCCAGCAGAGTATCTAAGGGCTGCTATGCGCGACAGTTCAGATGGGATAGCAAGATGTAGAGCGTCTCGAACCCTATCCCTCCGGCCCTCCATGGAATGGCTTAGCAAAGAAATAGTAGTCCCTTGGGTGAGTGTTACGTAGTTAACCTATTCCCTTAACTCACTTTTGCTTTCCAATGACCGGCCTTAAACCCTCCCCCCCCTCCTGCAGCTCTCTCACTTCTCTTCAGGATCTATTTTCCCCGCCTCCTAGTTTTGAGGCTACTATTTATTGAGACGTGGGAAGTATTCGTGCCGGAATGAATAACAATTTCCAAGTAAATTGAATTTTTCTCAACATACTTACCATGTCCTAATAGTGGAATTGCCCTCCCTCCCCTATCCGTTCCCACTATAGACCCAGCTATCATACGTCTCTTTTCCTGAAACCTGAGTAGAATGGTTAATGGCGACCTGGAAGGTCGACGGTAGCATCCCTCTAAGGCATGCTGGGAAACGAGAGGTCAGGGTCGCGCAGGTGAGAAGGGTTGGTCGGGAGGGGGGGGGGGGGGGGTTCGTGCCCTGTGGGGAGGGAAAATATCTGGTCAGCAGCTGCCGCGATAGAGAAATCTCATATTTATTGGGCCATGGTAAGTATTTTGGGGTAAATATAATATACTTAGAACTTTTCATATATACTGTATATATTGAGAGAGAGAGAGAGAGAGAGAGAGAGAGAGAGAGAGAGAGAGAGAGAGAGAGAGAGAGAGAGAGAGGCGGGGATTTCTCACAGGAATAAACACCTAATATTGGGATTGAATTATTTGTTTCATTATGATGATATTGGTTAGTTTTCCGCTTCTCATTAAATGTGCATCCACATTTAGATTAGTTTGTGTTTTTGTTTTTTTTTGGCGAGAAAGGGATTTTCAGGGTTATGAAGAATGCAAATCATAAAGAGTTCTGGATAATATCACAGTTTTCCGAATTTCAAAGTAGGGGTAAATGCTTTCCTTTTGTGGGAGATTCGTATTAGTTCTACTTAATTTTTATTTTGTTAGTTTTTATTCATAATTGTGTGTTAACTTTTCCCCTCTGGGATGCTGCCTCCCTTAGGCCCTTTTGGTATACAGCATTATCTTTTCCAAGTAGGATAGTCACTTTGGTAATGATAATACTGATGATAATAAAAATAATGTAAAATAGTGATTGAAGAAACCAGATACCCCATTATATTTTAAGGCGTGTTTTATAAGAGTAAAATGGTCATACGTTTATAGAGAGAAAAGGCGAGCAAAAAGGAATTCAACTACATAAATTGGTCATATATGAGAGCAAAAGGAGCAACAATTGTATAAGAAAAAGACTGGGCCGCAACAGCAATTGTTGATCAGCCTCTTAAGGGAAGGGATCCCGTAAGGCAATAGAGCGTCATAGCAGTAGTGAATTTACTTGGGAAATTGTGGCTCGTTAAAGGTAGCAGTAATAGATACATAAATTAATCTTGAGAATAGCTTAGAGATAGACAGGTCAATATATGGAAAATACCACTTCAACCACCCAAGAATTACTGCAAGAGGTTTTTCAACTGAGGTTGGTAGGGTTTAGTGTACCTTATAACATACTATGAGTTTACCAAAGTAGGACCCCTGAAACCTCTTAATGATCATAACTGTACAAATCAACTCAGATTTGATAATCTTTGTCTATTCCTAAGTTTTTTGGTGTAAAGAACGCTGCGTTGAGATCATTAGAAATATAATATGGAACAAAAATTCAATATGAAGTCAAATATGAACACATTCTAAACTTTTTTTTTAAATCACATTTATTATTATTATTATTATTATTATTATTATTATTATTATTATTATTATTATTATTATTAATATTATCATTATTTCAAGCTTTAACCTAGTTGGAAAAGCAAAATGCTATAATCCCAATATCTCCAAAAGGGAAAAATAACCCAATGAGGGAAGGAAATACGCAAACTACAAGAGAAGTGATGATTAATTAAAATATTTAGAGAACAGTAACAACATTTAATTAAATTTTTCATATGTGGACTATAAAAACTCGAAATAACAAGGGGGAGAGAATTCAGATAGAATAGTGTGCCCGAGTGTACCCTCAAGCAAGAGAACTCTACCCCAAGAGAGTGGAAGGCCATGGTAGAGAAGCTATGGCACTGCCCAAGACTAGAGAACAGTTTTAATTTTGGAGTGTCATTCTCCTAGAAGAGCTGCTTACCACAGCTAAAGAGTCTCTTCTACCCTGTCCAAGAGGAAAGTAGCCATTGAACAAGTTTAGTGCAGTAGTTAACCCATTGAGCGCCGGGGGGGGGGGGGGGGACTTTAGTAATGTCAGTGCTTTCAGGTGTATGATTATGAAGAGAGTGGGAAAATTAGGTCAGATTATTTGGTGTATGTAAAGCAAAGGAAATATAAACCATAACCAGAGAGAGAAGGAGCTAATAACTCTCTAGTGGTAGTATGATTCGTAAGTTAAGATTTTTTGCTGCAGTGGCATTCCGTATTTTTAATGCTGCTTGCCTTAATTGATATCATGCAAATTGCAGCAGCTGGGTACATCAATTACATTTGATGAGCTCATTTCTACCTGCAGTAAATAAGCAACCTGGAGGAAAAGCACCCAGACATTTATCAAAAGTTCCTTAATGGTTTTCACATTGTTTGTAGAAGCAGTCAGTCCTGAGTGGGGCTTAGTAGGGATTTTGTCATTGAACAAACGTTGATGAGGTCTCTAAAGAGCATTGGTGGTCAAACTTGCGGCAGTGGGATGGCCAAGGATAAGCGAAACCTTTGGACTTTACCTACACCTGTACCTGTAAAGTCCGAGTACAATGGTACGATGCAGGATTTCGCAGACCTGACCTTTACTACAAGTTCACAACACAAAGTCTCAACTGTGGCGTGTATCAAAAGAAAGGCATCTGATGTCAAGAAAACTTGGATAAGGCTTGCAGCCTGCTCACCTTTCACATCTGATTCTACTCTGAGAAACATTGTCAATGAGATAGTGGCTGGGCCAGATGTGAATGTACTTGCCTTTAAGTCGATTGTGAATAAGATAATTGAAAATGTAATCAGAAAGTTGGCATTTACATACAAATTCAAGTGGAAAAGAAGATTGCAGCGGATTGTACCATTGATCCTCCCCCGCTGTTTCAGTTCAGTGTTTCCTTGTGGTGTCAAGGTTGAGAGATCATTCCCTTGAAGAGGTTTTGATGTATGAACTAAACTCCTACCCTCAAGCCCTCGTCGAGTCCAAGAACATTTTTCGAAAAGCAAATAAACCTCAGCTTGCTTAGGCAATTCGAGACCATGCGGCTGTGATGAACTTTATTCCTAAAATAGATTGTTATGTACTCAATGGTGGTTCTTTACTCCATCGTTTTCTTTGGAAAAAATGCGGCTCATTTGATTGAATAGTGGAGTCTTATACATACTTCATTGTGAGACATTTTGGACATGTGACAGTGGTGTTCGACGGCTATTGTATAGGTCCCTCTACAAAAGACAACACACATCAGAATCGAGGAAAAAACATGCACCTTATTGTTAGTATCACTGCAGTAACAGAGTTTTCAGTCAATATGGAGGTCTTTTTGTCGTTAAAGCAAATATTGAACGATCCTGTCATTGAACCACAACATTGGGTGTTGAGGATACCGATTTGCTGATCTTGCTCCTTTTTTACTCAAGAACAGACAATGAGATCATCTACTTCTGTTCTGATGCAAACAAGCATTCAAAAGAACACAAAGTATATAACATCAACCTGTTGAAAGAAACTTGGATACAATGGTTGCCATGAGTTGCTCTTTGTACATGTCTACTCAGGCTGTGATTCAACTTCAAGGATGTTCGGGATCGAAAAGTCAGCTTTCTGGAAATTATTGACGTCCTGTCATTAAGTCCTGTGTATCACATCTTGGAGAATACCTAACAGCTGATGTCTTTAGTGACAAGTGTAATGATATGCTGTCATCACTGTGCCATATAATTTTCACTAAGGAAATGGCAACTGCTGAAGCATTTGTCATTCCTGAATGGATTCTGCCAACATCGCCTGCTGCAAGATTCCATAGCCAACATGTGTACTTTCAAATTTTGTTATGGATGGAGATGACAAATTAAATGAGCTCAGTTGAATGGGGATGGAAACTGGAAAATTATCAATTAATTCCTATTATGATTCAAAACAATACTCTGTCTGACGAACTCTTGATAATTATACATTGCGACTCTTCAAGGTGATGCAAGTCCTCTCGATGCAGCTACAGACGTTATGGACTCCACCGCACTGCTGCATATGACCCTTGCCAAACTGAAACCGTGAGAAAGACATTAGGTCTGGGTCTTCTTCAATTGCACAAAAAATTGACTTATTGAGAAAGTCTTTCAAGATTTTTTTGTGATCACACTATTCTGAAGAAGTGTTTTGATTCTTTCATTTTACCTTGTTTCGTGTATTGTTCTCCTCTCTGGTCTTCAGCTGCTGATTATCTTAATTTGTTGGACAGGAGCTTACGATCTATTAAGTTTATTATTCCTGAGCCTTTGGCACCGTCGCTCAATAAGTTCATTATGCATGTTGCATAAGATTTTTTATGATTCTGACCATCCTTCGTATTCAGATCATTCTGGACAGTTCCATCCTGTTCGTAATACTAGGTATGCAGTTAATTCTAATAGTCAGGCCTTCTCCATCATGAGGCTCAATACTACACAGTACTCTAGAAGTTTTATTCCAGCTTTGACCAAGTTGTGGAATGATCTTCCTAATCGGGTAGTTGAATCAGTAGAACTTCAAAATTTCAAACTCGCAGCAAATATTTTTATGTTGAACAGGCTCGCATAAGTCCTTTTATAGTTTATAAATTATATATTTTTTAATGTTAATGTTTTTAAAGTATTTTATTTTAATTTTCATTACTTCCTATATCGTTTATTTCCTTATTTCCTTTCCTCACTGGGCTATTTTTCCCTGTTGGAGCCCGTGGGCTTATAGCATCTTGCTTCTCCAATTAGGGTTGTAGCTTAGCTTGTAATAGTAATAATAATCCAAATATCACTCCAGAGGTTTATTCTGAGGATGACACTCAAAACGGAATATCGGAAACTTATTTAATGGACAAAGGTGTTTACGCATTAAATCTTGCTTTACACTGTGGGATATAAGTATGGTTAGAATGTGTTAATTTTTTTATGCCAAGTTGAATTTTTGTTTTACAAAACATAATTTTATGATCTTAATGTGTTCTTTGCTCCAAAAACTTAGGAATAGACACCAGGTTCCTCAAAATTGAGGTGACGGTTATATGTATAGTTATGATCATTGAGAGGCTTTGACGGCGATCTTGGTTGCCATATTGAAAAAATAAAATAAAACCCTTTTCTGTGGGTCCTACTTGGGTAAATTTTTAGTAGGTTATAAAGGACAATAAAACCTACCAGAATCAAAATTAGTTGAGAAACCTTTTGTAGCAATTTCTTTAGGGTTAAACTGTATATTGACATGACATGGACACTTGCTAATAGAAAAGAAATGTCTGTATGTTTGACCATGGAAGTGTCATTTCAATTTAAAAGCATTTTAGGAAATATCTCGCCGGCTGTTTATTTTTTTATATTTTCGGATGTTCTGCCAACGAAGATGCGATTCAATCAAAGCAATGCATTAACAAACAATCATAAACCGCCATTCCCACGAAGAACAAATATGCCATTAGAATCTTAAAATCTATAAACATCAGAATGAACCGTATTCAACTAGCTCTATCCTCCTACTTGGATCATAGATAGGACAAGAATATGCTCTCATATTTTACATTTATTAAAGAAATATAACTATAATCCGAGTCACTATAAACATAACATGCCTTGGAACATATTCAAGGAAAGGACTTCATTATACTATATTCAGTATACTGATGGCTCTAATCTTCAGTTAGTGCTATCTGTGCTGCAGTATCTTAAAACAGAACAAATTAGCTCTCCTTACCTATTGAAGTATCAGTATTTACATCTGAACTATCCACAATTTTATTAGGAATTGACATTAATAAAACAATTGAACATACGGTCAATCTTAAGTGTTGACATGTATTCCGATTCAAAAGTTACGCGCATAACCTGACAAATATGATAGAATCCAGCTCATGTTGGAGTTGTTGGTGAAGGCCCCGTCACATCTCACCGGATTGCACGAACGGACAGATTACATGCGAAAAAAGGTATCCGGTCACTTACGTTGGTTGTACAGAATATTGCAACTGAAGTTGAACGTTAATGAACAACAAACGGACAAAGATCAGAGAGGAACGAACTGACTAACGAACACCAATGATATAAATGAACTGACTAACGAACACCAATGGATATGAACGAACTGACTAACGAACATATGACAACGGACAATTGACTGATAAAGAACGTACAAAAACTATCAGTACCGGAGAAGTAACAGACTAGTAGCAAAGCACCCTAGGAGAAGTGCAGATTAAACGTACAGTAACGTATTATACATCAACCGTGGGACATTTTTGGTCTCCATTCCCTCTCCATTTGTGCAATTTGCTGATATGTGGGAGGACCCTAATGAAAAAGCAGGTGCCAGTGCTAAATCAGTCATAAATATATCACAGCTTAGTTGTAAACTTCCTTGTTAAGGATTATGTAACCACAATGAAGCGTTTAAAGGATGCTAAGAATGGTAGAGGCAAGGAACACGGAGAGGCCTCTACCAGGACAATGCCCAAGAGACTACCCATGTATACGTATGATCAGCACCCAAGTCCAATCTCCATCAAGCTAGGACCAGGAAGGGCCAGGTAATGAGTGCTGATGACTCAGGAGTTTGTGTATAGTATGCTCCAAATCCCCAATCCCTTAGCGCACAAGGATGGAGAGGTTACAGACATTACAAAAAACTACCAAGCCTGAGTAGATCTCGATCCCTAGTCCAGCATATATATATATATATATATATATTCAGTATATATATTTTATATATGTACATATATTATATGTATATATATTATATATATGTATATATAATATATAATATATATATGTATATATATGTATTTATATATACAAATATACATATATATATATACACCTACATACATATATATATATATATATATATACATATATATATGTTCAGTATATATATATTATATATATGTACATATATATTATATGTATATATATTATATATATTGTATATATATGTATATTATATATATATTATATAAATAATATATATATATATATATATGTGTGTGTGTGTATATATATACAGTATATACACTTATACAAATATATATGTATTTATATATATATATATATATATATATACATAGTTATACATATATATACACATATATATGCATATATATTTCATATATATATACATATATGCATACATATATACATGTATGAATATACATATATACACACATATTTATATATATATATATATATATGCATATATACATATATTTACATACATATATATACACATATATGCATATATGTATATATATACATATATATACGTTATATATATACATACACACACACACACATATATATATATATATATGCATATATATATATATGTATGTATATATATGCATATATATATATATATATGTATATATATATATATATGCATATATATACATATATGCATATATATATATATATATATATACATATATATATATATATGCGCATATATATGCATTATATATATATATATATATGCGCATATATATGCATTATATATATATATATACACATACAAGTTAATTAAATGTAAAGTTACGGTCTTCTTGGAACGTCTAAGCTTGATAATTTTCTACTGTGAAGATTTGAATGATTGTATCGTCGCCTGGAACTTATTGCTTAGACTACTATTCCATGAAAAACAAAGCTTCCTATCTTTGGCTGTAGAATAACAAACATATGGGACTTTAACACCTCAACCGGCAACTTGCTATAAACAGTGTTGGAAAGATGCATAAATAGATGCAGTATCGAATTCAGTCTACTTTGGGAAATCCTCTATAAGTAAGTTATTCATAAGGAATTGAATTTTACATGAAAACTACACACACCCACGCATATATATATAT